>NW_024064505.1:0-4222 GCF_009727055.1 Benincasa hispida | reverse complement strand
AAGTGTGAAAGTGTTGTCATGTTTCGATGAATATTGTAGTGGGATAAGTGAGATAAGTGACATTTTTTGGAATCAACACTTTGTCAAATGAATTATTCACTAATTCACTAAAAGTTGAATTTTTCCACCAAAAATCATTCTTGGATCTTTCCACTAAGTGAAGTCAACATTTTAACTTTGACTAGCTTGAAGTCAACATTTGACTTAATTAAATTTTAATTAAATACAATTTTAATTCAAAACTAATTTTAAAATTTACCATTTAGTGAAGTAAACTTTTGACCTTTGACCTTCAAAGCTAGGTGAAGTCAACATTTGACTTTGACCAACTTTAATTAATTTCATTTAATTCAAAATTAATTCAAATAATTAATTTTAAATCAAATTAATATTAAATATTTAATTAATTTAATTTAATGTTCAATTATTAAATCCAATACTAATCTTGATGAATCCTTATTCATAGTTTTGATATTTAAATCTTATTTAAATATCTTCAACTTTCTCTTTATCATTCAATTCCCAATTGAATGATAGGCCATTAAATATATCGCATATATTTAATGCTTATTTCATAATTCGAATATGAACGCTTCAAACTCAATCATCACACTAATCTAGGGTTTAGTCCGATATGAGCTAGCAGGGGGATCTAATGGACTTATAGATCATGAGCTCCAATGATTCGAGATTAACTGGGCCAACTTTTTAACCTAATTAACCAACATTCATTAACTACGCCATGACACTCTACTAAAGCCAGTAGCTGCACTCTTCTCGCGATAGATATATTTCTGTCCACATGATTTAACCTTGATTAGTAAGTCGATCATTCATAGGTTGTTTGTAATTACAGTTGGATCAAAATTATCGTTTTACGCCTATAATACATCTTGTTCCTTAAGTCTCCACTAATTCAATAATGAACAATTAATTTGTGGTCCTACCACTAAACCAAGTCCCTCTCAATCATAGAGAGGGTGGGACCCTTTGTTCAAGGCTAGGAGTCAGTACTTAAGGGAATAAGTAATCTACTAATCCTGAAATCGGGTAGAAGCAAATTCCATCTTGCAGGACTATGTCCCCAACTATCTACCCGGCCTTACCCCTAAAATGGGAGGCCTTATGTTGATTGTATTGCCTAAGACTTCAGTTTGTAATGTAAACATTTCTATTTGCAAAAAGAATAGAGAATATGATAAATGGCACTTGTAAAGACTAAATCCGAATAAACTAAGATCCATGACTATTACGATGAATACTTGACTTATAGTAGAGACATAAGATTGGATCAAGTTCTAGATAAATGAGTCAAAAGCGGTTATATAGTATGAGCAAAAGGTTAGGAATTATATTCTGGTAACACTATTGTGTAGTAATTTAGTCAATGTAGTTCTAATTTATAAACAATTTAGTTTAATAAACTTTTAACAAGTATCAATTAGTCATTACTTACAATTTATAACCATTTTTTTAGCTTCAACTACAAATTTAAATACTAAATAAGATTTAATGAAATTTTCTTACACATATAAATTGATAAATTAATAAGAGTTTTTTTTTAAAAAAAAAATAAATGGGGCATTGCAAAAATGTCAAATTGATTTGTTTAAACTAGGCTCGTAGCCTATTGTTTTATGATTTTATAAAATGGTAAAACCCCTTTAAGTCCAACCAATTTTCCGGCTAAATGGACTGAAAAAGTTAAAAAAATGCCTTACATATTTCTATCAGTTTGCCTCACGCTACTTCTTCACGTAGTCTTAGGTTTTTGATTTCTTTTCTTTACTTCTTCCACACCGATTTCTTCAGTTCTTCAATGTCGATTAAAGTTCGCTTCTTTTACTTCTTCAATGTTGTTCTTCACTTCTAACCACCCTCATTTGATTTCTAACAAAATTAACCCACTCAACTTCTTACTGCGAATCAACCGTGAAATTTCTTCGCTCCTCATTCTCCTCTGATTTCTCTCTTCTGATTTCAACGCATCCAAAAGCGAAATTTCACTCCCAATTACACTTTCTCTCCATGCATAAAACGGAAGAGGGGTTGGGGGGCGGGTCGGGGGGCGGCGGCGGCGGGAGTGGGTGGGGGGGGGGGTCGGGGGTGGGGGTCAAAAATCGGGTGGGGCGATTTTTGGAGGTGGGGGGGTTTTTTACGAGCTTTGGAGCGGGTTGTCGAGTGGTTGTCATGACGGGAATAGGCGGGGCGCTACGATGGGTTTGACTCTATGATTTTTGCTTCAAGCGGGTAGAAAGAATCCAGGTGAGATTTTTTGCAACTCATCTACAATAAATAATTCCTTTTCTTACTATTTTCATCACCTGCAATTCATTTTTTCCAATGCCTCTTTTCATTTTTTCTACTGTTTAGTTTTTTTAATTATTGAAAAATGCAATTTAACTATTACCTTCAATTTATTGCAATTTGATTAACTTTTGTTTTTTTCTTCTGATTACCTCTATTATTGTGTCACATATTTACTGTGGAGAGTAGTTTTCCTATAACTATAACAACCTCTCTATTCTAGATTGTTATTGAATTCTATTAGGTATTGAGTTTGAAAACTTATTCTGTTGTTTAGTTTTGTTCTAAAATTTTAATAAGAATTTGTTTTAGGTGATTAGTGAATCTTGTTGAAATCTAATTGAGTTATATTATTTGATTGCTATCTGATTAATCATATGATGTATTAATTGTTATGTAACTGCTATTGATTACTATCTAAACTTTATTTCTAAAATTCATTCTTTATTTTATTAAGGTTGTTGTTGAATAAAAGCCTGAAGTGGAGAATGAAAAACCCAAAGAAAATTGAATACCCACGACCTACCTGCTAATTTGGAAAACGACAAAAGAACTATCTCACAAAAAAAAAAAAGGCATGAAAGATATATATAATATTATTAAAGAACTTAGTTGTAATTAAAGATTTCACAATCGCGAAATGATATGCTTTTCTTTTTGGACATTTATAGATTTTGATGTTCGATTATATTGTTTTTTTTTTTATAACATATTGACAATGTTGTCATTACTTTAAATGTTAGACCTTCATGTTAGCACATTTTTTATTGATAATGTACTAATGAAAATCGATATCAAAAGATAAGCAAATCAGATGACAATCCCAATGTTAATTAAATAGATATCACGAAAGTACTTAATTGCTAATGTGAAAATCAACAAGGTGACGATCATGTTGGGTTTTATGTACCTAAAACTCGTAGTATTGTAAAATAATAGAATATTCTGAAATTCATAAGGTGTTATAAATAGATTATTTGTTTAATAGAAATCCAATAAACCTAAAAGTCCCTTTGATTATTGGATGAGTACTTGAACTTTATTTGGAGAATATAAAAGTGGATCATAATTCGAGTAAATAGTCAAATGATCTAGTATAATGAATAAAGGTTGGGTAATCTTATTCTGGTAACAATATTGGATGTGGCAATACTCTGTAGTTGTTACAAAGAGTTGTAAAAGTGCTACAAAGAAAGTTGATGGCCTAAATTCGTCATGTTGGAGACATGAGGAATGAGGGTGTCCTTGTGCCAAAGGATTTGTACAAGATCGGACCAGCGAAATGTCACTCTTACTTTATATAAACGTTGTTTACTGTTTAAGACTAGCTATTTCAAAGCAATGACCTAAGTAACTTGACCTTAATCCTGAAGCTAACTATGAACTACCTGTTTATTTGGATTATCCTTAGATTTGCCATAGGTGAGGGTTGGCTAAACACACCGACTCGATAACCTCCATTTCAGGAGTAAGACGGAATAGATAGCTGGGGACATAGGTGCAAATGAAATTCACATCCTAACCACTTTTAGGGATAGTTAGATAGTTTGTTCCCTAAAATGTGCTGATGTCTAAGTTTCTTGAACAAGGGGTTCACAACCCTCTCACTGCCCCGAGAGAGACTCGTTTTGTTGATTAAGAATCAACAAACAAATTATTCATTAGGGGATCAGTGAAGACTTTAAGGAAACAAGAGGTAATTCGGGGGTTTGACCCCAACCATAATTACTAACAACCTGTAAAAGGTTGACTTACTAATCATGGTTATATCGAGTGGACATAATATATCAGCAAGTGAGGGAAGTTCAACTATGGGCTTTAGTGGTAGTGATTCCATTAGTTAACGAATGGGGGTTAGAGTCGGTTTTAATAGTTTAAGATCGATTAATCTCGGATCGTTGGAGCTCATGATGCT
>NW_024064504.1:0-1453 GCF_009727055.1 Benincasa hispida | reverse complement strand
ATAGGTTCTACATGAACATACATATTTAATTAGCATAAACATATTAGAATAAAATATTTAATTTAATTCGAATAACTCACTAATTCTTGGGCAAGATTCGCATAGCCTTCCGAGAAATGTGGTGATTATATACACATTTCGCACGTCTTTCTTTTTTAACACGACTGATTTTCTATACAACAAATGTAGCTGAAGTTACCTATCAAAACAATGATAATGTTGACATGTAATTTATTGTGAATGACTTATCTCCCATTCTTCACTCAATCGACCGTTGACGAACGATGTCCAATGATCTTGCTCCATATGAGAATATTGTTGCGGTGGAAATTGCAAGACCGAAGGTTCATTCTTAAATGGAAGTATGAACTTTTGAGTTAGATGAATCGATCGCCTTGCAACATATAGCATTAAAGAAGAAGCATAGGCGAGTAATTGCAAGTCTTACATGTTTGGGTAAAATATCACGAACGGCTACCGGTAATAATTGTTACATAAGAACGTGATGGTCATGCGACTTAAGTCCGTAAAGTTTCAAATCTGTGAGCGACACTAAACTTTGAATGTTCGATGAGTAGCCTTCAGGTGCTTTAATTTCTGATAGTACCTTACAAAAGCTTAATTTCTCAGCTCGTGTTAATGTATAACATGCGAGAGGTAAAAAGACTTTTTTCTCTCCTACTTGAGGGGCTAACTCTGATCTAATGTTCAAATCCACAAAATCTAATCAAGTCTTTATTCCATCTTTTGTTTCACCAGGAATATCAAGCAATGTGCCAATAAGTTTGCACATACATTCTTTTCAATGTGCATCACGTCTAAACAATGTCGCATGTCATGATACTTCCAATATTCTAACTCGAAAAGAATAGATTTTTTCTTCCAATAAGTTGAAGTGTTATCTCCACTGTTCTTTTCTTTGATACTTTTCTTACCAAATGAATATTGATACTTACTTGTTTCTGCAAGAATTTCTTCCCCACTCAATGGTTTTGGACCAAATTCTAATTCTTGTGCGTCATTAAAAGCTTTCTTTTGTTTCCTATATGGATGATGGTGGGGTAGAAACTTGCGATGCCCGAGATATACCTTTTGGTAAATAAGTGGATGAAGTATTCTCTCCACAAATTGGACATGCATGATATCCTTTAATCGTACAACCACACAAATTACCATACGCAAGAAAATCATTAATGGTCCATAATAAAATGACTTTAAGCATTAAACGTTGTTCTTCATATGCATCGTAACATTCTACCCCATCTTTCCAAAGTTTTTTTCAAGTCATCTACTAACGGAGCTAAATAAACATCTATGTCATTTCCCAGTTGTTTAGGACCAGATATTAGTGTAGTTAACATCAAAAATTTTCGCTTCATGCACAACCATGGAGGTAAATTGTACATCACTAACATCACTGGCCAACAACTATATCTACTACTCAGATCTCCAT
>NW_024064503.1:0-1109 GCF_009727055.1 Benincasa hispida | reverse complement strand
AGTTTTACTGGCGAGATCCCCCTGAGCGAGGTCAGCGAGATCCTCTAAAGCGATGCTAGCGAGATCCTCTAGAGCGATACCAAGGAGATCGTCTAGAGCGATACCAGCAAGATCCTCTAGAGTGATACCAGCGAGATCTTCTAGAGTGATACCAACGAGATCCTCTAGAGCGAGATCAACCTTTTCCTGGCAAATTTTCATCCTACCGATACTCACCTTACCTGCGATACTCAGCCCAATTCCTAACGAGATTTCCTTCTAGAGCGAGATTGGCGTGATTCTCAAGAGCGAAATCAGCGAGATTTCCTCTATAAGCGAGATCCTCATCCGCACATTTCGCTATAACTCCCACGGTGAACTGGTTGTTTGTTCAACCCAAGCGGTTGTCTGTTTATGCACCGATTGCTGTTACAAATTTCAAAATTCATAACT
The DNA here is from genome assembly GCF_009727055.1 of Benincasa hispida. Taxonomy (NCBI): domain Eukaryota; kingdom Viridiplantae; phylum Streptophyta; class Magnoliopsida; order Cucurbitales; family Cucurbitaceae; genus Benincasa; species Benincasa hispida. Next base: position 677 of record NW_024064503.1, on the reverse strand, counting down.
CGAAATCCAGAGCTCTTTTCAAGAAACTTCCTTCTACAAACTTATTTAGAATTGAGTTCTTTCCTACCTTAAAATTTCAACCAAGAATTCCTTCTAGTTTGGTCTGGAACATTCAATCTTCACCTCGGGCCCTGATTAACCCAAAATTCTACCTCCTCTGTTCTTTCTTCATTTTTTATTCTTCTCCTTGTGCAAACTTCCTTCGACAAGACAACCTCGCAAACTAGTTTCTCTCAGTTTTTGAATGGCACTGATTTTACTAAAATTTGCTCATGTCAATTGTCGAAACCATGCTTTTGAAGTTCTTCTTCAAAAAACATCCCACCGCGTCCAGAGTTCAAGGATTAACTGCCACGTCACCCCTCATTTAATATGTTTTTCCTTCCCTTCCATCATAACTCCTACAGATAAACATGAATTGTTACTTAATAAATATATAATATGACATTTCTTTGGCTAAACATGCTTATCTAGGAAACCTAGAGTTCGGGGTTTACAATCATTCCCCCCTTAAAAGAAATTTCTTCCTCGAAATTTACCTGATATGTCATTTGAAAAGTTAAGGATATCTCTTCCTCATTTTCTCTTCAGGTTCTCAGGTAGCTTCCTCGATTCCATGATTACGCCATAGCAACTTCACCAAAGGAATCGTCTTATTTCTGAGTACCTGGTCTTTC
>NW_024064502.1:0-1082 GCF_009727055.1 Benincasa hispida | reverse complement strand
TGACATAGAATTGGGTCTAGAGGGGTGCAACCATACATGCCTTGCTAGCCCTAGAAGCATGACCTTTATCTAATTAAAAATTTAATCTTATGAACAAACATAATGCTTGGCGTCCCTTGTCGATAAACATATTTTAAAGATGTAATGCAACATAACAATCACATAATTATGCAACATATTAAAGGTACACTACCATGAAACACTAGTGAGATAACTACTTACCTTGATTGCGATCCTAGTTATCCTTATTATTCCCTATGGTTTGATCAGTAGAACTTTCCCTCTTAAAGTAGAAGGAAATTTGAGCAGTACCTCACCCGAGCTTTTATCTCTTCTAACCTCACAAAACTTCCTCACACACACTTACTTTCACACGATTCTTTGTTACGGAGATTTGTTTGAGAATGGGTTAAATCTTCCGGCAAAGGGTCCTATTTATAGTGGTTTTCGGCTCTTTTCAGTGTGACAACTCATCCTACAAATGGCTTCTTTAAATTACTTAGGTTTAAGAATTTCTCTTAATAAGACACCTAATATAACGACCCAGATTTGTACATTATCGTAGACGTCCCACAAGTGAGATCAAATCGGCTGAATCATCCTCATCATCATCGTAGACGTCCCAAATTACTTCTTGCTCAAGACAATCAAATACGTCAACCTAGCACAAAGACTGTACATGCCCAAAGGTGGGAGACTTCAAAGCATAAAAAATATTAAATTTAACAACTTCACCTTCAAACTCGACAGACAAAGTACCTTCATCCACATCGATCTTTGTTTTGGTCATTTCCATGAAAGGCCAACCAAGCAACATCGATGCAGATGAAATGGACGTAGGTTCTTCAATTTTAACAATTTAAAAGTCAGCGGGGAAAAGAAGGTCATTAACTTGCATAAGGACATGTTTTATGATTCCTAACGGATAAATAAAAGACATATTAGCTAATTTTATTACTACTTCTATCTCGGTTAGATCTGTTAATTTTAATTCTTGGTATATCGAGTATGGCATTATGTTAATAGACACACCAAGATCTAACATCACTCTCTCTATTTTTTTTTCTTCTCAATCACACAAG
>NW_024064501.1:0-1127 GCF_009727055.1 Benincasa hispida | reverse complement strand
CCTTTGTATCGTCTAGCTCAATCATTTAGTAAACGATCTCTCTCTTAATGATCTTGCTGATCTCACTAATCTCGTGCATAGCCTATCGCTTAACTCGCATAACTCATCGTTAACACCCCTGCTTTGCTACACGATCGTCCAGCACCCGCCTACACGATCGCCTACCTCATCATGTAGCTCCCCGCTTTGCTATACGATCGTCTGCCCCATCGTCTTGCGCTCAACATCTCACTTTTTCCGCTCTCGTTCACACATACCCAACATATGAGCAACTCTTGGCAACGCCTCTTGCCAATACTTCTGCCAATCATGCGTCCAACCTTACAAACGCATGGTTGGCTTCTCATCTTATGTGTTAATGTCTCCTAACACTTAACGCATGGGTCCTTTTTGACCTTACACTTAGCCAAATTTTCACTTATTATATTATCTAAACTCACCTTTGACTAATTATTTCTAACACTTAGAATTTTCTTCCTCCATCTGCCTACTTTCTTTACCTCCTTTCATAATTTTATTTAACACACTTGTTACTCACTTATGTAGGAAAAATAGAGTACGAGGTTTACACTCGCGGGGCTGCCACGGGGCCAATTTTTGTGTGCGAACCTTCTGGCACGAAAATACGAGAACACGGACCGAGGGGTTAAGAACTATGAAAAAAATCCGTGTGCCAGACGGTTTTGGGAACGGAGATCGTTTAATGCCCCAAACGGCCCTCGGGGCCATGGGGTCCACTTTTTGTGCCCGAAGCTTCCAGAGCGAAAATGCGCAAAAACGGACCCAGGGGTTAAGAACTATGAAAAATAGCCGTGTGTTAGACGCTTTTTGGAACGGAGCTTGTTTGGTGCCCCAAACGGCCCTCGGGGCCCTGCGGGCTGCCCCATGAGGCCGTTCTTTATGCATGAACCTTCCGGAACAAAAAAGTGTGAAAACGTACCCAAGGGTTAAGAATGATGAAAAAAATATGTGTGCCAAACGATTATGCGAACGGAGCTCGTTTGGTGCCCCAAACGGCCCTCGGGTCCACTTTTTGTGCTCAAACCTTCCGATGCAAAAATGCGCGAAAACGAACCCAGGGGTTAAGAACTATGAAAAAAGGCTGTGTGCCAAACGGATTGGTGAAC
>NW_024064500.1:0-4911 GCF_009727055.1 Benincasa hispida | reverse complement strand
AGCAATCTAAAATTTGAAACTAAAAACAATAGCTTTTAAAATTTTGAATTTCGTCTTTGGAATTTGGATAAATATTTCAACATTGTACTTGGCAAAGATGCAAAATCATATAAGAAGATTGAGAAATGCTTAATTTTCCAAAAAAATAAACGAAATGGTTATCAACAGTCATATTCTTGTTTTATTTTAAAAAAAGGCTTACAAATAATAGTTCTATCAATAGGATTTTAGATCTACTTTCTAATCTATAGAAAACAAGCCAATTTTAAATTAAAACTAAAAAATGTGGTCTTTCAAAAAATTGTTTTTTTCTTTAATTGAAATGTAGGTTGTCAAAAATTTGTTTTTCTTTTAACTAAGGATCCAAATGTTATTTAAGAAAGGTAAAATTTTTAATTTAAAATTTGTGAGAAAAAAAAACATAAATTATGATATAACAAAAAAAATGAAGAAGCCACATTTGATAATCTTTTGATTTTTTATTTTGATTTTTTAAAATTAAATTATCTTATCACACACTAGTTTTACGCCATAAAGTTTTATGTTTTGTTCTTCCCTTATGTACTATGTTTACAACTATAATGCAATACTAAACTTTAATAAGTTTTAAAACATAAATAGAACGATGTCTCCAAATAAAAAACATATGATATGTGTGGTATCACTATATTATTCTCGAAATCGATACTATTTACTTTTATTAACTCTGGAGTTGTGACATATCAATATAGTTAATAAATTAAGAGTGGATGTGCAACCAAAAGCTTTCAGTTCAGCTTAAGTTAAGCTAGAAATTAGACGACTCATGTATAGTTCCAAAAAACTTATTGTTAACTTGTAAGATACTATCTGAAGATTAGCAAACAGTTTTCTAAAAGTAGGTTACACCACTAATTACAAAATAACTCATACAATACACATTAAACAAATTTATACATACAAAGCTTCTTATCAATGCTTATGAAGAGTTATCAACGATATAAAGTAAAAATGCTCATATCTTCTTATTACATCTTAACAAATTCTACTATTTTAAGACTTAATAAATGTGTGAAAACACAGTATACACTAATGCAAATATAACCTCTCAATAAATTAATTTTAATAATGAAACATATATATTAAACCGTCGCTACGAAGATGGCGATTCTAATTCGTCACGAACAACAATATGTGAAGGCTCGAGAATATCATCATACATGGATGTCAAAGGATGCATTAACCAATCGTACACAAACAGCCGTCATAACGTATCCCGTATCCGGAGTACACAATTAATTTAGTTATTCGATTACGACATAAAGTAAAATATTATACCAAATAGAAAGTAATATGAATATTGTGTAAAAATACCAAAAAATTAATTTGAGTGAAAACCAGTTATATAAGTGTATATAAATGTTTGTAATAGTATTTCTTTACCCTGATTGTTGGACCAAGTATCGTCTAATTTGTATCAAGTATTTTGTGATTATATAGTCTCTTAAAGATAACACGAAGATGTAAGTGGGGAGACAATTTCAGTGAGTATCGTCGTCTCGCATGTTTGGCATAAATGTGACGGTGACGAGGTCTCGATAGTAATGTCTCATGCTTCGACTCCTCCTTTGATGTTGGCTGTTTTTTAAACCATTGATAAAAGTATAAACAAATAAAGAAGTTTTGAGGTGAAATTAGTGACTATAGACTTAGTTTTCAAAAATAAAGAACAAAAAACGAAATGGTTATCAAACGAGACCGACATTATCAAATAGGCTTTATAATTAACCAAAACGGTTTTCAAAAACAAAACATTGGAAAGAACATTGTCAATAAAAATGTGAAAAAGTTACATATATATATACAAAAAGCAGTAAATTTTATTTTCTTCTGATCCATTTTATACATGCAATTGAAAGTTGAAATATTATGTCTCAGTTGTCATGTAAGGCTCCGGGGATAGAAAAAGCACACGAGACCACACTCGAAATCTTTGAAATATTGGCAAATTATCCATGGGAAGCCAAGGCAGCTCTCACTTTGTTAGCTTTTGCAACTGATTATGGAGATTTGTGGCATCTCTACCATTACTCCCATGTTGATCCATTGGCTAAATCTTTGGCAATTATCAAGCGAGTAGCTACTTTGAAAAAGCACTTAGACTCACTTCGATATCGACAAGTGCTTCTCAACCCCAAAAGTCTCATTCAAAGCTGCTTACAAGCAATCAAATATATGAATGAGATTAGAGAATTCTCAAAATATGATGTCAAGGAACTTCCTGAGTTACCATCTGCTCTTCGCCAAATCCCATTGATTACTTATTGGGCCATACACACTATTGTTGCTTCAAGGATTGAGCTCTCCACATATCTCAGTGAAAATGAGTAAGTACTTTATCCATACCTTTAAAAATCTCTTTTTTCCTTTTAATATTATGTCACATTTGCAATAGTTGTGATCCAACCACATTTTTACAAACTAGGGATGATCAGAACAATCCAACAAACTAAGTTGATTGGCCGAAATGTGCTAAACCAACTTCGGTAGATCGGTATTTGGTTTCGTTCATTTGGAGTTGACTCAAACCGACTGACCAAGTGTTTAGAAAGAAAATAAGTAACGAGATAAATTATATCTTTTCATACCAAAATTGAAATGTTGGTTTTCTCGGTTAATTTCAGCCCAAAACTTTCCTTGAATTTTCAATAATCATTCTTAAAACAAAATTTTCCAAACCACGACTCAGAAGTAGTTATTTACTTTATTAATGTTGGATAAGAAGCTTTTGAAGATTGGAGGTAATTTGAATGATAGATTTAAGAAAGAGGCTACTTGTATTATTGATCACTTCTAACTCTTTTTGGCTTGATACAAAATCTAAGATATCATTTTTATTTATACTAGTTGGCACACCACCCCTCGATTTCATGGCTAAGATTTTGCCAATAAAGACATGATCTAGAGTTATAAATGACTTTCTAAAATATTCTTTACAATTACACGTTTTCTTCCATATTCTATACAATTCTACTACATACTCCAAGTATCTCTTAAAAAAGATTTCCCGGGGATATTATAGTATTTAATACTTCTAGAGACCGGGCTTCTGTTTGGACCGGATCCCAATACTTATTATCAAAGATCAAACTTACATTTCAACGGTATATTCATTCATAGTAATACTGATGTTTTTCAGGAATCAGCCACAGAGATACTTGAATGAATTGTCTGAAAAAATGGCCATTGTACTTGCCGTACTTGAGAAGCATCTAGACGCCATCCGAGAACAACATGGTCGAATACTAATCTCCCTAGTTACTTTTATTTGTATCGTTAATATATTATTGGAATTACCCTGAAAAATAACATTAAATTGGGTTATGTTTCATTTTTTTTTATGGCAGAGGAGGTTAATCTCTATCGGTGGTTGGTTGACCACATTGAACATTATCAAACTGACATTACATTGGTCATTCCCAAGCTGCTTAGCGGCAAACCTGAAACCAAACCCCTTATTGATGGCTCTACTTTAAAAGAGGTTTCTTCTATTTCATACCTTATTATTGGCTTGTTCTCAAATATACTATTATAATAATGACATATATTCATTTTCATATATGAATTGTATTTAATCAATAGGTATGTTGTTAAAGTATTGATATAATTAAACTTATTGTAACTCTGTGAAACTAAAATCCTGGGTTGGGATGAGATCGTCACTTAAGTTGATGTTGGTGTACTAAATCTTCTATTTTTTTTATAACTATGAAGCAACTTCTATACCTCTTAATTGAAAAACTTTCCTCTTGTCTTTCCATTAGACGTTCCATTTTTCTATTGGTGAGCTCTCCACTAGCTTCTACTTCGTACTTACTCATCTACTCTTCGATTATTGGCAATGAATTACTTTTTTTATTTGGAGTGACGAGAGAGCTAAGAATATTTCAACCATACACTTATTGATTCCTTCTTTCGTTAGTTTCTTGTTAAGAAAAAATGGTAGATTTATTTTGCTATTAGAATAGTAGGATTGTATTAGCTCCAATAACCTTAGTTGCTCATCCGATTAAACTTTGGGGTTAATTGATGATTCAACTTAGGTAACTTGGTGCAAATTCGTGGGTTTTTGCAGGTTAGTGTTCACGAAAGTTTGTCGGGAAAGAACGTGATATTGGTAATTTCTGGTTTGGATATCTCCAATGATGATATCACGGCTCTTCATCAAGTTTACAATGAATTGAAAGCTAGAGACAGTAGAATGAGATAGTTTGGATTCCAATTTTCCCGGAGCCTTATCAAGAAGAAGATCGAAGAGATATGTTATTTGCGTTCAACTATGAAATGGTATTCAATACAATTTACTACAAAGATATCTGGCATGAGATATTATTGAAGAAAAATGGCAACTTAGAGAGATCCATTAGTTGTGGTACTAAACCCACAATCTAAGGTGGTATTCACAAATGCAATTCATCTAATTCAGTTTGGGGATTGAAGCAATTGATTTCACACAAGATAGAGCCAAGACTTTATTACGAAAAAATTGGCCCGATTCAACTTCTCACTCACCAACCAAGATACAAAATTGGGTATGTAGACATTTTGTATTTCCTTCCTAATTAAATTATAATAAAATACATCTTATCTATACTCTTTCACAGATCAAGCAAGAGAAAACATACTATCTATGGAGGAAAGGAACCATTGTGGATACAACAATTTGAAGAGAGAGTAGAAATCTTGAGAAATGATCCTTTGATAATGGATGGTGGTTCATTTGAGATTGTACGTATTGGAAAGGATGCAACAGGAGAGGATGATCCAGCATCTCATGGCTCGTTTTTGGACAGCACAATGGGGCTATTTTGTAGTAAAGAGCCAATTGATAGGTTCAAGTGCAAGTGAAACAACAGAAGACATCTTAAGACT
>NW_024064499.1:0-1037 GCF_009727055.1 Benincasa hispida | reverse complement strand
CTAACCTCTACGATTTCTCCCCAAGAATCATGAGGCTCACCCTTGATGAATCGCGATTCGAAATGAAACCAGTGATACTGCATATGATCCAGACTGCTGGACAGTTTGGAGGGAGGCGTGGCGAGGACCCGCACCCCCACCTTCAGAGCTTCATAGAGATTTGCAACACTTTTGTGTTCCCGAATATCTCCACCGAGGAAGTTCGACTAACTTTATTTCTATTTTCGTTGTGTGATCAGGCACGAAAATGGGCATACTCTCTCGAACTGGGGGAGATTACTTCGTGCGAGTAAGTAGTAAAGAAGTTTATGAAGAAATATTTCCCACCAACGGAGAATGCCAGAAGAAGGAAATTAATAACCAATTTTGAACAGGACATGGTCGAATCACTTAGCAATGCTTGGGCGAGGTTGAAGAGGTTGGTAAGAGACTGCCCGCACAACGGATTACTAGACTACTTACAGATGGAGATTTTTTATCACGGATTAAACCCTACTTTGCAAACCATTGCCAATGCGGCAGCCGCTGAGGTCCACTAGATAAAATGTATGATGAGGTCAAGAACATCCTTGATCGCATCTCTAAAAATCACGAGGACTGGAGAGAGAGTGATCAAAGATTGAGAATAAAGGATAGTGACGCGAACAATGGTGCTATCGCATCCCTTCAGAGTCAAATGACTGCGAAGATAAACTTGATACAAGGAATCGCAATCAACAGCCCAAGAATGCATAGTGGGCAAGTGAATGCAATCAACCAGACGACCGCAAGGTGTGTTACTTGCAGTGAAGGAAACGCAATGGAGGAATGCCCGCAAAACCCACAGTAAATTTATTTTGTGAAGAATAACTCGTATTCTAACACATACAACCCTGGGTGGAGAAACCACCCCAACTTTGCGTGGAAAAATCAGCAGCAAAATTTTCAATCAATGTCACAAAACAAAGGGCCACCCAGATTTTTCCTGCGAAACAACGGTTAGACGAGTAATCAAGCCAGCGGTTCGCAGGCACCGCAATCTTCCTCTTTGGAAAGTT
>NW_024064498.1:0-8947 GCF_009727055.1 Benincasa hispida | reverse complement strand
TCTTGAACTCGAGTAGTGAGCTTTTAAAATAGCCTGCCTAGTTTTAGATTAGGAAAAATTAGATGAGTTGTTTGTCTTTTTTTCTTTAAAGAAAACTACGTATTTCATACGTCAAATCTAGAAAAAAAATCGCATGTCACGTGTCAGATACAGAAAAAAAAAAATAAAAATAATAGACCAAACCCTAGATTAGAATCATCTAATCTCCATTTTCACATTTGAATCCCCACAAAATCCACCAAAATATAAACTATTTGGATATTTTCAAGAATTCAATGAAGAAGTTCTTCGTTTATCTTCATACTTCTCCCTCTAATCTTCTTCTTCTTCTTTGCAATAGAGTCACTTTTCTATTGCATTTTATTAACTATTGTATTTCAACATCTTATATATTGATTTTTTTGTATTGCATTTCAATGTTTATATTCTATTTTGTGTTATTGTTATTAACTTGTATGCTAAATTTATCTATCTCCTAAATTTTTTTTAAAGAAAAAGAAAATGTATCTTCAACGCATCAGTATCCTCGTTTTTTAGAAATATATATATTAAAAAAAATATAAAAAATGACGCATCCTTAGACGTATCCGTATCTTAGATTTTTAGAAATTGACGAATCGTTAGATCCAATTGTATCCGTATCATTTAGCCGGATCAGTGTTTCAGATCCTTTCTATGCTCAGCTCATGTCGCCCCAGACCACTCCACGTTCCAATTGAACCATTTTTTGTCCAATATTTTCAGCTCCTTTTATCTGCTTATGCAATGCCTCCAAGTTCACAAAAGGTGCCGTCGTTGGTCGTCCATGGGCGCACTGCACATATAACATCTCACACGTGTCAGGACTAGTCATTTCCTCCCCCACTAAAGAGCTCCATTCTCTTTTTAATTTTTATGCAAACTGGTCGAGGTTTTTCAAGATATAAAACCTCAAATCGTTAAACCTATAATTCCTGAATAAAAAAAAAAACGTAGTATTCAAAGAAAACAAGAACAAGAAACCCCTAAATGCTAGTCGAAAGGATAGATGTGAAAAAAATTGAGTCAGTGCAATTGTTTTTCAGAGGATGTTCAAATTTGATGAAAATGATCCATGTTTACGTTAAGATTTATTTTTTAAAAAATTTTGCTATGGCCAAGATTTGGTATTTTTTAAAGGAATAAACCAAATAGATGCACAATTTTAAGTGTACTTAAAACAATCTAATCCTTAAAAAAAAAAAAAGAAAAAAAAGAAAAAAAAGAAAAAACTTGCACAAAATTATCATGATAGAATGAAACTATGATTATCATAATATTATAACATTTTTTACTTCTTGCAATTGCATCGGTCTAGGGCCATCAAGAGAAAGTTTCTCTTGATACAAAATACAATTGTGTCAATATAATACACTTCATATGTCAGAAGAAAGTTTATCTAACACAAGATATTGTGTTGATAGAATTACTTTTTTGTCGATACAAATAAAAGTGTCAGGTGAATCTCTTCTCTATTGCAAATAAAGATTATATATATATTAGAAACGAGGGAGTCACATCTAATTACTTTATCCTAATATATATTTAGGCCTAGAGTAATATTTGACTATGACAAACTTTCTTATTGGCATGCATTGTTTCGTATGAATTGAACCTACAAATTCACCAATTATATATTATGTATTTTTCTCTTTAGCCATGAAGCTATATATACTTAATCGATGTCCATACATATGTTTGAATAATGAGTGAGAAACAATGTAAAAACTACTATTAAACCAACCCAATAAAATTTACCATATATAGTTTTCAACGTTTGAATTAGATTTTTTATTATATTCAAATTCCAACTAATATTGTCTAAGGATTGAACAAAATTTAGTTGTTAGAATTCAATGTGTATTTCTTCATATAGCAATGTCAAATCTAAATGGCAGATTTGATTAAAGAAATCTTCAAGATTAATATTAATTAGACTACCTTATAAAAATTTGAGTCACCCATTACATAAGAAGTGACGTGCCGATGTTAATATTCGTCACACCCATTATATAAGAAGTGGCGTGCCGATGTTAATATTCGTCACTCACAAAACATAAACGTGAAGAATTAAGAGTTGAGAGTGGCCCTCGTCTCCCATTTCATCGTTGGAAGACAGAGAAACTTCTTAATGATTGATAGAGCTTATAATCGCCAATTATATATGTGAGTTTTTCCTTTTTTAATTTTCTTTTTATATTTTATATCTCTATAAAAAAAAATTCTTTTTAATCGTTTGGTTGAAGTGATAACTACTTAACTAGTCATATTACTTAAGTTGGCACGATCGAAACACATTTGAACTTTGAATAAAAACCAATAAACTAACTTAAATAATATTATCAATTTTTTTCGTCATATTAAAATTTCAAAGTATTGTAATGTATAATCCTTTTTCTTAATTTCTTTCCGATTGCATATACAAATAAAAATATAATGTTCTTAAAAGGTAGGAGGATTGAAACTTAGAGTTCAAAAGATTGAAAATATAATCAAGTTTTTGCCGTTATAGGTTTATGTTCAAAGTATTTTTTATTAAATATAAAATGTTATGAAGATGTATTTTTTCATAGATCTAGCCATAATAAACTTATTTATATGGGTGTATGTTTTTAGTTAATTTATTAATATAGTGAGAGATTGAGAGATTGTTTTCCAAATGCAGACGCTGTCAGTTCAATATTCTCAACATGCATGCATGAGAAACAAAATACGAAGGCGCGAAAATGAAGAAACTTTGAAATGGTAGCACAAAAAATTGGATCCATTTATTCATATAATTATATAAATATGTGTTGATGTTATTGCTAGGTATTATTATATACATCCGCTCCGCCACTATTCACTTCTCGTCGTCACTATCCGACGGCGGCTTGATGTTCAAATCGAACCCGACACCGCCGGTCTTCTCTGGCAAGTCACCATCGTCAGCCGTGGAGGGTTGGTTGAGATCAATATCCAGCCCTCTTCTGGAAGCTGCCACTTGTTGAGCCACTGTGAGCAAAGTGGAAGCGAGCTGCTGGTGAATGTCGAGTTCCGCAGCGGTTGGCGGTGGAAGAGCCCCACGGTAGGTTCGTTCTGGGTGAGACCTCAAGTGTCCAAAAAGTGCTTTCCACGATTTGAAAACTTTGTTACAAGTCGCACATTTTGGCTCACCTTTTGGAACCTCCGTTAGCTCTCCCTTTTTCTTTGCAACTCGCACCTGCTGCTGCTGCTCTTCCCCATCTCCTTTCCCTCGCTTTTTCCCCTGCTCGATGTTGGAACTACCTCCGATGTACTCATGTGACGACGTTTCAACGTCAAGCAGGGTGGCATCTACAATCTGGCGTCGTCTGGAGTCGCCTGTTGTAGCACTTTCTGGGGCGGCCACTACTATGGAGGACGAGAGTTCGATGACGACGGTGGGAGTTGGGTTATTAACGTTATCGTTGCGAGCAGGTGGTAGTGGAGAAGTTGCCGTTATCGGAGTCCTTTCTCCGTCATGGTGTTGGTCGGGAGAAGTCTCCGAAACCGTATTCGTATTGGCATTGGCATTGGCATTGGTGTTGGTGTTCTTCTCCATAGCAAGGGACGATTTATAAAATGAAAGAATTGAGAATAGAGGAAAAGGGAAGGATGGGATGAATACGCAAGAGAGAACTATTTCTGGACAGTGTCTTTCTTCGTAGGCTTACGCATGTATTTATAGTGAAATATTAGAGTATTTGGTAACTTGAAGAAAATGATCTTATGCATGTATTTGTAGTGAAATATTATAACATTTGGTAATTGAAAAAGACGATGATGTAAAACAAATATACACGAGGTAATTAATGCAATAATATTTGATTATTAAGTTATATATATTTATATAAATAGAGTCAAGCCAGCTTAGACACGTGCATTTCCGCTCTTATAGAAATGAATTGGAATGTTTTAATATAATTATATTCTCAAATTTTTAATTAATTTATCATATACTATGATATTTTTTGTTAATACGAAAAAACACGTGCTACACATAAGAAATATTAAAGTTGTAATTAAAATTTTAGAAAACATGACCGTGTAGAATTACGTATAAAATTGTTATTTATGTAATACATAAATAATAGTACTGACTAGTTTTTTTTTTTTTCTAAAGTAGTAAAAATAATCAAAATCATTATGTTATTTTTAACAAATAGCAATATCTAAAATGCTCCTTTCATGACTAAATTGTTATTGTGACGAATAATTCTTCCAAATTCCGATGTCCAGAAAGTAGGAAATACTATGCATAGAAAAATCAGAGTTAATGAATTGGAAAATAAAATATATATAATTAATAAATGAAGTAATATTTGAAGGCATGCAATATTGTTTAAATAGTTATATTTCTTTAAATAAAGTTTTTTTCCAACGTTGCATTGCTTTATTTTTTTAAAATTTTGAGAATTGAAAATTAATAAGTTGAAACACAGACATCAGGGATAATTTTTCAACGTACAAGTGCATAGAACTCAAGGGGACGAATGATGTTATATGTAAACTTTTTTTTCTGTCAATGTTTTCTCTTTTTTATTAATTTAAATCAAATATGAAAATCCGAACTATTGGTCTCTTGGTCGAGATCAATGATTTTATATCATTCAACTATATTCATATTGGTTTTTCTTCCTACAAATATTTATTCCATATGATAATGAAGTAAATTAGATTTCTTTTTTCTAAAATGTATTTTTGTATTATGAGGCTACCATAGAAAGCTATGTGCATATAGCTAAATATATATATATATATAACTAATTTTTATTATACATACATATATATAACTATATGTTAACTCCCTCCTCCCAAAAATAAAAAAATAAATAACTATAATAAATAAATAAATATATATATATATATATATAACCTATAGTTTTTATATTTTCTCTCACTAATGACTTTTAATATAAATTATATTTACATTAAATTTAATTATATGAATCCAATTCTTATAATTAATATTTGTATATATCTATGTGTGTGTATATATATATATATAACCTATAGTTTTTATATTTTCTCTCACTAATGATTTTTAATATAAATCACGTTTACATTAAATTTAATTATATGAATCAAATTCATATAATTAATATTTGAATCATATTCAAATATTTATTCTCTCTCATAAATACTTAATATTATAATGTATCAAATATATTATAGTAATTATGACATATAATTAATATTTAATTAATTATAACATATATAAATAATTTCATCAATTAATTTGAACAAATCAAATTAATCTAAAAACTGATTTTCATTAAATCCCGTTGAGCTACCGAGGGGACCTCATGGACTTGTAGCTTGAAGTTTAAACGGTATGCGAATAATTAATTAAACTCTTTAATTAAATTATTCACCATTCGTTAACTATCGAGTACTCCACTAAAGACCACAGTTGCACTTTCGCACTACTAATATATTTTTGTGTCCATTAGATATAACCAATCAACAGTACGATGACCCTTCACGAATTGCTCGTAAGTACAGTTGGGTCAAAAATACCGTTTTGCTCCTGTAGTTACATCTAACTCCTTAAGTACCACTGATGCCTCTAATGAACAATAAATCATAGTCCAACTATGATCAAACCCCTCTTAGGTTAGGAGAGGGTGTGGCACCACATTGTTCATACCCCCGAATTAGTCTTAGGGAGCAATTTATCTACTTGCCCCAATATTGGGGAAATAGTGAATTCCTTCTTATGTAGCTGTGTTCCCAGCTCTCCAATCAGACGAATCCTCAAAATGGTTGGCTTGTTGAATTAATGCAAGTAAATTAATAATAAATAATTTGTATGGTTTCAGTAATTTCTTTTTTCACAATGGCTTCCACGACTTTAAATCTACTCGCCGCTGATAAGTTAACGGGCGAAAACTACATTTCATGGAAAAACACGATCAACACAATTCTCATAATCGATGACCTTCGTTTTCTCCTGATGGAGGGATGTCCTCGCATTCCAACTCCAAATGTTGCTTGAAATGTTCGAGAAGCATACGAGCGTTGGACACAAGCAAATGAAAAGGCCCTACTGTATATCTTGGTGAGCCTTTCTGATGTCTTGGCCAAGAAGCATGAGCCCATGCTCACAGCCCGTGAGACCATGGAGTCCCTGAAGTGAATGTGTGAACAACCGTCTACACAGCTCAGGCATGACACTCTTAAACACACCTTCAATGCTCGTATGCAAGAAGGGGAATCTGTTTGAGAACATGTTCTTAATGTGATGGTCCACTTCAACGTGGCAGAGATGAATGTGTTCATCATCGATGAAGCCAGCAAGGTTAACTTCATTTTGGAACTTTTACCTGAAAGTTTCCTACATTTTTACAACAATGTTGTTTTGAACAAGATTGACTACAATCTAACCACCCTCCTCAACGAGCTATAGACCTTCCAGTCCTTGATGAAAAGCAAGGGATATAAGGGTGAAGCAAATGTTGTTTCATCCTTTAAGAAGTTCCATAGAGGTTCGACTTTTTGGACAAAGTCTGTATCTTCTTCCTTCGGCACTAAAAAGTGGAAGAAGAAGAAAGGTAGAAAAAGGAAAGCTAACCCACCAGCAGCTAGACAAAAGAAAGCCAAGATTGCAAAGGGAATCTGTTTTCATTACAACCAAGAGGGATATTGGAAGAGGAATTGTCCCAAGTACTTGGCAGAAAAGAAGAAGGCCAAGTAAGGTAAATATGATTTGCTTGTATTGAAAACATGTTTAGTGGAGAATGATGATTCTGCCTAGATTATAGATTTTGGCACCAGTAACCACATTTGTTCTTCATTTCAGGGAATTAGTTCTTGGCAACAACTTGATGCTGGTGAGATAACAATGCGAGTTGGAACTTGGCATGTCATCTCGGCAGTGAGAGTGACAGATCTCCAGTTGACTTTATAGAATAAATATATTTTACTAGAAAATGTTCATGTAGTTCCTGGTTTGAAGAGGAACTTAATTTCCGTAAAGTGTTTATTTGAACAAAACAATTGTATAAACTTCTTTGTAAATAAAGTGTTTATTTCAAAGAATGGTGTCAATATTTGTTCAGTTGAACTGAAAAATAATTTATATGTGCTAAGGCTATTAGTAACTAAATCCCTCCATAACACTCAAATGTTTAAAATGGCGGTAACTTAACATAAAAGACTTAAAATTTGTCCTAAAGAAAATGCCGAACGTTGGCACCTGAGGTTGGAACACATCAATCTCAATAGGATTGAGAGGTTAATGAAGAATGGACTTCTAAGCGAGTTAGAAGAAAATTCTTTACATGTGTGTGAGTCTATTGCCTTGAAGGCATAAATGATCTAAAAGTCCCTTTATTTTGGAAAAGGTCCAAGGACAAATTGAGCCTCCAGAGCCTGATTTTACACTTCAACCTTTTGATTGCGTCAATGAATGTTAAAAGTTAGGGGAAGTTTATAATATTTCTTCACTTTTACTGATTACGATTATTCAAGATATAGGTATGATTTATTTAATTGCAACATTAAGTTCTAAATATTTTTGAAAATGTTCAAAGAATTCAAGCTAGAATGTTGAAAATGTATTTAAAATAAAACAATAAAGATTATTTTTTGATCTGAATTTAGAGGATGGAGAGTTCTATTATGATACCTGACATACCAAACACTATTTCTGATAGACACATGAAATTGTTATTCAACTTCTCAGCACCTGGTTACACCTCAAGAGAATGGACTCTGTTATCAGAAGGAAGAAACATCGACCCTTAATTGCGACATCTGTTCGGTCTATTGCATGAGTTACACTTCCTTCGCTGACTCTATTTTTGGGCTTATATAGTGGAGACCATATGCAAGTAATATTTTGACAATTGTGTTTCATACCAAGGTGTTACCAAAACACCTTACTGGAGTTATGGATATTGAGTCTTAAAGCTTACTGTTTACGTCATTTCTTAGAATTGACTGGATTGCCAAGGACATATGATTGCTTAGACGGCTAATCCTAGAACACTATTCTCGCTTCAAAATATAGTGCCCCTATTTTGTGGCTACTCTAAAGGAATGAGATGTGTGGTTACTTCACAGGAATGAGAGGTGTATAATTCTGACCCAAAAAGAAACCAACAAAGTGTTTTGTATGACAAACACTACTTTTTCTAGAAGCAATCGGCACATAAGGGAGCACAGCCCCACGTAAATTGTGACTTTGACGAACTTTCCAAACGAACACTACTGAACACTTTACACACGAGTTGTTGTAGAACCACAACACTGTAACAAGAGTTTGTTTTAAGTTGGAGATAATTCTGTAGGTGTCAAATTCACACTGAGTTGAGGAAACCTCAACGCAGTGGGGGTTATAACCCCCACCTCTCCGCTTACATGGTTAACGAAAATTCCTAGACTATGGTAGTTGACAGAGATGTTGAGGATCCACTGTCTTACAGAAGGCTATAGGATGTTAAAAAGATGAGTGGATCTAAAGCTATGATTCTTTGAAATGGTATTCCGAATGGTACTTCAACTTTGGTTTGGGAATTATAGATCTACCTGATGCGGAATAAACCTATAGGTTGCAACATGAATCTACAATGAGAAAATGGGGTGCTGATGGGAAGGTGGAACCCTTTCAAGGCTATGACTAGTCGGAAAAGGGTTATACCAAGTTTGAGGAGTTGACTATGAGAGACTTTCTCACTTGTTGACATGCTGAAGGTCTATCTGAAAATCCTCCTGTCCATTACCTCTATTGTGCACTATATATTAGAAATGGATGTCAGGCTACCTTTCTGAATGAAATTCTTTGAGCGAAACCCATTTTATATGGAGCAACCTGGGGATTTACAATCCCAAGGTCAAGAGCAAAAGGTTTGCAGGCTTAAGTGGCTCCATTTATGGATTGAATCAGGCTCTCGAATCTTGGAACATAAGGTTTGCATATCTCTCT
>NW_024064497.1:0-1076 GCF_009727055.1 Benincasa hispida | reverse complement strand
AGGTGAAGGATATGCTGATCACGATTGATAAATTTATTTTGCCAGCTGACTTCATCATCCTAGATTATGAGGCCGACAAAGATGTGCCCATCATTCTAGGGCGACCCTTTCCTATCAACGGGTCATGCTTAAATTGATGTGCATAAGGGAGAAATGACTTTGAGCATAAATGGACAGAAGCTTAAATTTAATATAATTCGTGCCATGAAATTCCCGGATGAGGAAGACTTACAAGATTCTGACGATGACCTGAATTTGATTGAAGAAGAAAAGTCTGATGAAGAGTGTGAAGAAGAGAATGCCAACACATCTGTAGCTGCCTACAATGCGATCGTAGCAAAAACAAACAAAGAAGAAGGAACGATCGCAACGCAAGAAGAAGAGCCAAAAGAAGAAAGAAAAACAACACAACCTTCCCTCGTGGAACCACCAACCCTTGAACTAAAAACCCTACCAACACATTTGAAGTACGTATTTCTGGGATAAGATGAGAAGCTGCCAGTGATAATTTTTTCTGTACTCAACGAAGATCAAGAGAATGCGTTGACGAGCATTCTCAAGAAACATGTGTGAGCAATTGGCTGGACGCTTGCTGACATTAGAGGAATTAGCCCCGCATACTGCATGCATCACATTCGTCTCGAGGACGACCACAAAGAAACTATTGCGACCATAAAGAAACTATTGAAAATCAATGCAGAATTAACCTTGTGATAAAGGAGGTTGTCAAAAAGAAGATTATCAAGTGGCTGGATGCGGGCATTATCTATCTTATTGCAGACAGCACATAGGTTAGCCCCGTGCAATGTGTGTCTAAAAAGGACGGAATGATGGAAGTCTTCAATAAGAACAATGAATTAATACTACAAAGAACCATCACTAGATGGCGCATATGTATGGAATACCGCAAATTGAATGCGGCCACAAAGAAAGATCACTTCCCTCTTCCATTCATTGATCAAATGTTAGACAGACTAGCAGGGAATGATTTTTACTGCTTCTTGGATGGATATGTTGGGTACAATCAAATCATGATAGCTCATGAAGACCAAGACAAGACCACATTCACCTACCCA
>NW_024064496.1:0-8879 GCF_009727055.1 Benincasa hispida | reverse complement strand
ATTTGTTCTCTAAAGATCCTCCAAATTTAGAGGAGATGAAAGTGAAACTATTGAAGAAATGTGGTGATATTTCATTGGTTGTTACGATGATGGAGGAGATTTAATTAAAAAAAATTCATGAAATATTAAAAATATAGAGCAATAATAGAAAGAAGAAGAAAAAGAAGATGATAATTAAAATTCATGGAGAAAAATGAGCTAGAATCAAAAAAAATTATTTCGGTTTAGTTTCTTATTTTATTTAACTATATTTCTACAAGAAATGTAATGGGTTAATTGTTGTTCATTGTCAAAGAAAAAAAGAAAGAAAGAAAGGTTTTAAAAATTAAAAGAAAAAAATTGCAATTCATATTTTATTCAAGCAAAGATGGGTAGAATTATTGAATAAAAAAGTTTCAAAGCAAAAATAGTAATTATAAAAGCATATTATTTAGAGTTAAAAAAACTACATCAGATACCCAAATATATAAACTCAACTTTACACCTCAAACACAAACATATGAACTCAGACCAAATAACTCTGCAACCCAAGCACAGACATATAAACTACACGGATATATGAACTCCACATATATATAAACTCCAAACATCCTATCTCAACTCTGCATCCCAAATAGCTCCTTAATTTATTTTCTGTGAAATCTTGAATCCATTGATTGATTCATTCTACCCACCCATTTCTCCTAATTTCTTATCACAATCTTATATTAAGTTACAAATTTCATAAGAATGGAGGTAAATTTCTTAACCCTTCAAAGAAATATCTACCAAACCTTTAAATTTATAGTATCGAGCGTGTTTAATAAACTCCTTAATTTTAAAAAATGTACAATATGTAAAATATTAATCTTAATTTGTAAGGTCTTTCAATTTTTCAATATGGAATCCTCAATACATGTCTTACAAAATGATATCTTATACCATATTTGATAACATGAGATTCTATTCTCCCAATCAATTGGCCAGGTCAGAAGTAACTCATATTCTTATAAAGATTGTGGAGTCTTTCCATCATTCTAATTTGAGATCCTAAAAATTATTCATCCCCACAATTATTGTACTAAAAAAACTAAGGGATTCTTTGGTAGGGAATTTAAAAACAAAAATTTGAAAACAAGAGATTCAATGAAAACAGAGTTATATTTCATGTTTTCATATATGTGTTTGACAACAAATTTAATTTATTTGGGGTAATAGAAAATTTGATTATAATTTAAAAAATTGTTTAAAATGTGTTTGATGTTATATATTTTAAATCATAAAACTAGTTGTAGTTACCCGTTGATATTTAGTTAAACAATAAACTATCATTAATTTCATTTATGATATAATTAATGTTAGAAAAATTTATAGAATTATTATTTTGTAATATTATATAATTTATAATACATTACATGATATATATTATATCTTTAAAAAATGAATTGAGTTAAAAACATGACATATTGTATTTCTAATTGTTATTAACTTTATTTATATAATATATGAATTTTAAAATTTACAAAATTCGAATATAGAAAATATAAAATGTTATTTTTCAGAATTTATATTATTTGGATCGCAGAATTCGCACGGATTTCAGAAACATAATCTGAGTTATGCAAATACATTTACTGAATTCAATGAATCTAAAAACAATGAGCCTTAATATTTCCAGTGATAATAAAATATATATATATATATATAGCCTCATGTACAAATAAATAGAAAACTTGTCATATATTCAATATGGTTATAATGCTTTGACCATCTGTAAGGTTTGATATTAGGGCCAAAATTGAAAATAGTGAATCTATTAAAACCAAATTGAAAACTTTGAAACATCACCAACCGAGTTAAAACTAGACTTAAATAATATATATTAGGACTAAATTGAGAATAAAAAAGAAAAATAAGTAGGTAGAAGGTTTTGATTGGTTCAATTACAAATTGAAAATATTCGTTGAAGAAAAATAATGAAATTATGTACGTATTCATATTGGAAGAAAATTGAAAAACAAAAACTCCACGAGTTGTTGTTACAACAAACATGGCTGGTTGACTTTTTCCTTTTATCGGACCGTGTTTGATTTTTGGGAATGACCTAATTGACTGAACAAATATTATAACGAACTTTCGTGTATTATAAATTCATATCATTATTATTTTATGGTTTTTATTGACTCCGATTCCACTTTTATTATTATTTCCCCTACCTTTTTTCAGGAGGATTTCACACAATTTCTCGTTAGGTGTGTTTTGAAAGGTTTTGGAGCCTCTTCTTAGTAATGAGTCATGACTCTCTGTTTTATAATAATATTTTAGTAAAATAAAGATGTGATAATAAAATATTTTCACAAAGTCAAATAATCTAGCATTAAGAATTAAATTTAAGATTTATTTAAGTTATAGGATTAAAATTAGACATTTAAAACTATCCAAACTAAAATTGAACAAATTCTAAATTTATTTATTTTCTTTTTTCAATTTTGGAGTTTTTTTATGTAAATCTGTCTTTTTTTATTATTATTTTCTTCCTAACTTCTCGATTATTTTTTATTTATGTTAAGCCGATAAAAGTGAGAAAAAATTTTTCCAATACCTCTTGACCTGAAGAGAAGAAGTATATGTCAATTATGTTTAAGTTATATGTTCGTTTTGGTTGTAATATAGAGCTATTAAGCAAAATATGTGTGCTAAACAATATCCTAGTTGAACATTTACTACATATCATTATGATTTTTTTTTTAGTTCAAACAATGGAGTGGAAAGCTTCGAGTTTATGGACTCTTGTCAAAAGTATTTATCCCTTAATTACTTGAATTATACTTATGATGTGTTTGAGAGTGATAATTAGAGTAGTTCTTTTAGAAAAAGAGATTTAGGCAATTGGTTTTGTAAAATTGATTTTTTTAAATGTTTCTTCCAACTTAAAATTTCAAATATTTAAAAAGTGATTTTAATTTATTATGTTTGATTTTAATAGTGAATTTAGAGTTACTCAATTATTCAAAATTATATTTTCTATTTGAAAATTTCTATTTAACTACATAATTATAGTAAATATCTATTTTATTTATTTTATTGTTAAATTCTTATATGTATGATTGATATTTGATTAAGATAGAATGTTTGTAATAGATATTGAATGAAATTTCAAAATATATATTATTGTTTTGTTTTATTACAATTTAATGACAGAAAAATACCTATCATCTTTTGTTCCCATGTTTAAAATTTTAAAAAAAAAAAAAACGGAATTAGATAGTAATTTTGGGACTAATTCCCTTCAATCATTAAACAAAAATCACTTATCAACTAAGTCCTCTCAAATCAATTTGAAATGACTTTAGATTTTTCTAAAATCAATTTTAGCTCATGTCAACACACATCATATTAAGGAAAAGTAGTTTTGACAAGAGAATGGTATGCTTGGAATATATTTTCAAGTATTTAATTTAGAAAATAAGTCATTTTGGAAGAATTTAAAGTGTTTGACAATATTTAAAACAAATTTTCAAGTATATTTTAATCGATTTTTATCAAAAGTATTTAAATAAAAATGAGTTTTTTGAAAATTATTTTTCTCAAATCAATTTTAACGAGCCAAAGTGGTTTTGACTCTCTTCAAAATCACTCCCAAACCTACTCTTAAATGTTGGTTCATATATCACTACTATTAGAAATAGTTATTGTCATTTGTAAAACTTATTAGGTATGAAAAAGTAGCTATATGGAATATCGAATAGTCTCAATTAATGGTAGGGTACAAGACCCCATCTCAATCCAATTAGTGATGATGGTATAAGAGTGGACACATTAATCAAATTAAAGTGCACTGACCTGAAATGTTGATGTAAGACTCTTAGCCCACAATAATAATTGTAGGTCTTTTATAAATGCTATGCATTTTCCATGGTCTATTATTACTTTTTAAAAGTTTATCCAACTCGAAGTTGTAATCTCTAATTTTAGTGTGTTTGACAAACATTATCCATGATTTCACAAATTTTGGATGCTTTTATGGGTTTTTTATAAAAGAAAAATATCAAAGAATGTCGATGAAAGTCATATTATTTATAATACTGTAGTAGAAATTAAAAAAAGTTGATATCCATAAAAATGTCGCAAGTCTTAATTTTAATAAAATGTTGATGTCAATGATATTTCGAAAAAAATAAATAAATAATTCACTCTAATATAATAATTTAATGGTTGATGTTTATATTAATATTTACGTTAGTGTTATTTTTTTTTCTATGTTTTATTGATTTTTTTTTTAAAATTTAAAAATTCATGAATAATAGAAATATCAAAATTTAATAGCTTGATTAGAAAGAAAAATATTTAAATATATATATTTCATAGATATTTTCCCCAAAATATATTAAATTATTTATAAACAGTTCCAATCAGGTCCATCAAAAAAAGCATACTAGCACTAAAGGAAAAAAAAAGTGAGTTTTACTTTCATCTAAAAAGAAGATGCCATTATTAGAAGTGGGTTAGATTTAGACAAACACTATCTTCCACCCTTTTTCCTTTGCGTTTATATCCTTGTCATCTGCTTTATAATTTTACTTATTAATTAATTATCTTTAAATTTTGATATAAATATTAATTTAATGTTTTAATTATATAGTTTTTTTTTTAAAAAAAAAAAAATATATCAATGGTTCAATTTTAATACCTATCGAAAATTAAAAGTGTTACCCTAAATAAACTAATCTCTTGAAGTAAAAAGTCACTCAATAGAAAGTGTCTTTGGTTTAATTTTTAAATGTTTAATTCCTTTAAAAAAATAAAAAAAATAAATAAAAACCATTTTAGAAAAAAATCGGAGTTGTTTTACCATCACTTAAAATAGCTTTTTAAAAAAATGAAATTATGAAATAAGTTGATTTATGATAAACTCTTGAAATCAACTTTTACCAAATCATTTTGCATTATTAATGGTAATTAAATCTCTCCCTAATTTATATGATTTTTAAAATTACCAAAATGTCTTCAAAAGTCATCTCTTATTTTCATGTTGTCGTGACTACTACTATCTTCTACTAGGCTACTTTTGCCACCATGACTATGCCATCGCCATCCAACTTCGACCACTATCACTGACCACTGGTGGCCACCACCTCTGACCAACTTCGGCATCCCCGTTGTTAGCCAACTCCGACGACGATGACTAACCCAAAATACCAACCTTGGCGACTAATATTTTAAATTACTATTTCATAGTATTTTGTAAATACCTTTTATAATAATTTGATATTAATTAAAAAAACTTTTAATATATAATAAATCGAATAAATTTGTATATAAAATATTTTATAGAAAGAGTTGTACATGATTATTTTTATTTTAAACAGATTTTTATAAAAGTATTTAAATGATAATGAGATTTTGAAAAACATTTTTTCTAACTAATCTAAACGAGCCTAAGCTAAATAAATATAAAAAGATTATTTTTTCTTTAAAAAAACCACTTTAAGTTATAATGGTGAGGAATTCTAAAGTGTATCACATTACAACCTATAAAAGTATATACATGATCTTGACTATTTTTTGTATTTCAACCATAATATTAAATTTTCGTCGACGTATCGATATTTCCATCTATATCTCCATGTTTCCATAGGTCCGATATCGATATGAGGATTGAATCGATATTTTCATAATATCATAGAAAAATCTACAAAACATAATAGTTAAACAACAAAATATCACTAACTACGAATATAATATAAATAATAGATATTTTAACTTGTTTAATTAATCATAAAATGTTTATTTACTAATTTAGATTTTTATTATTTTTTTTTTATTTTTTCAAAAATATCCATCGTAGTCGAATTTATCAGTATTTCCATCAAAATTTCAATAAAATTAAGACTTCGATATTTTCGTAACATCAACATTTTAAACATTGAGTTCAATCATTGTTGACTGATTGAATATTTAAACTTTGAAATGATAATTAATCACTTATGTTAAACTTGACTATAACGTTAACCAAATTATTTTTTATTATAGAGTCTTAGAGAAATGAGCCATTGTTATCTTGCCTATTACATAATGAATTTTATAAATGACAACTTTTTATGAAAACAACCTAACTAATTAATAAAGTTTACTTAGTTTACAATTAAAATTGGCTTCAAATTTCCCAGACTAATGGTAAAAACAAATCATTAAGATAATTATATTAACATTGAGATGAAGGATATGATGCGCATAACACAATTATATAATTAATCTGATTTTACCATTCTTCTTTCCGAATTGAATTTTCAAATATATGGACTGGTATTTTGTGGGTTTGTTTGATATATATTGTTCTTTATTTATTTTTATATTTGACATAGTCTGTCTATATTTCTAGAATCTCATCTCTTCAGAAATGTTTTTCAAGAGTTTGGGCAATATTTAAAAATATAAACTTGAGTTTTGTAATAGGTGAATAAAAATGGATTTTCTTTTATGAAAAATAGTGAGAAATAGTGCATTTAAGTTTTTAAATTACAAAATTCGTACGTTCTTTAAAAACTCGTAAGAATAGTTTTTCTCGGTTCATCTCAAACGAGATCGATCATTTAATAAAAAATTTAACTTTTTTTTTAAATTTTATCTTTATTAAATATTAAATCAAATTATTACGTAAACTTTTCAAACCTTTAGCATAATTTCTGTTTTCACAATTATATGAATTTTTCAAAAATCCCACATGAGATTTTCAATTATCAAAATAGATTTTCTAAATTGATTCAACATTTTTAATTTTGAGAAAGATCAAAGTTTTGCGAAAATTTGGGTAATTTGAGATATATATTATAGAATCTCGGTATTAATATTCTTGCTCGAGTTCTATCAAGAAATATATCAAATTTTGATATTAATTATGTCCAAGATATTCACCCAAAAAGCCAAGAATATATATAATTTTGGTGTTATTTTACGAAATTAACTACCGAAAACCGCATAATTTTTTTCAAATTATATGCAATCTCTCCAAATCTTATACCCAATTCTTATTTGTCTTTTTTAATTTCCTTTTGCCAATATTTCCCAAACTTTATATATAAAATAATACTAAATCTTACTCCAATATATATTTACACGAATTTTTAAAATATTTATTATTATCTAAATAATTTACCAATTATTTTTTTCAAATTTCTCTAATAATGTGGTAGTGTGATTTTTTAATTTTGTAAATATTTGAGAAGCAATTATATAATATTTCAATCTTTTTACCCAAATCCAAGGATGTAATCAAGAAAGATGTGCAAGATAAGGCCCAAAACCAATTCCTAGTTAGAAAAAAAAAATTTTTAACTAAATTTTGGTGTCAATTTCGTTGAGATGGATCGAGAAAAACTATTTGAATAATTTTCTTAAAAAAACGTGTAGTTTTTGTAAGATGAAAACTCAAAATGATAATTTCTTTTTTTTTTTAATATGTATATTCATAATATAGATTAAATCTTGTATCTAAAATTTTCTTATTGCTTCCTTTTTTATGAATCTCATAATTTTTTGTTTTTTTTAGTATAAAATAATCGTTAAGTTTACAAATAGCATAATATAAATAATATTTTACAATGACATCACGATCGGTTTAAAATTGTGTACGAAATAGCATTATCCAAAATTCAAATTATTATAATCTAAAGTATAATAATATATCATTTTTATAATATATATTGATTTTACGATATCTAGTGAAGTCTTTAATGATATCTATGTGCCAAACAAGCTGGAAGATATTATAATATATGACTTATTAAATTTGCAATAAGAAACATTGAATAAAAAGTTTCATTTTCTCATTACAGAATCCGTAAGGATATGATGTATTAAATATTTTCTGAGATCTTCAAATCAAATATACATATAAATTAGTAAGATAATACATAATTAAACCAAGAAAAATGAGCATATAATTAAACCAGAAGTAAATAAAAAAACAATATATTAAAATAGAATTGTTGGGGTGTGACGAACATTATATATAAAATATAATCTTCAGTGAAATATATATTGAAGAAAAAAAATTCAACTTTTTAATACAAGCAAGATAATAATGAATTTTCAACGTATTCAAAGAAGCTTCAGATAAATAAAATAAAAAATGGTGAGCTGGAAAATTACCCGAAGTTCATTGACTTTATTTATTAATATTAATTTAATAGGCCACGTTTTCTTGGAAAACAGTTTCGTAATTACAAGGAAGTTTCATTTCATGTGTTCCGGTCTTTTATTGACTTTTGAATCCAAATTCCATCGGTCAAGCCCGTTTTTCTCCCCCTTTTTTTTCCTTTTTTTTTTAATATTTTTTTTAAAAAAAAATTTTATGCCTTCTAACATTTTCCAGTCTTATAATTCCACTTTTAAATTTGAGTTGGCCTTTAACCTTAAGTTTTTAACCAAAATATATTCCTTTATATATTTTCACTCTCATACCACCAAACATAAGCTTCATGGTGTCAAGATTGTTCGTAATAATTGATATGTACTCTTCCACTTTATATTAAAATGATTTGATTGTGATATCTTTGTTTGTTGTAATAGAAAAAAATCATAATTTTACATGCATTTCGACTAATTTTACGTTTAATATTTGCAAGGATCACAACTTGTAATCTTTTGGCTACCACACAATTTAATTTTGATAGGAAAATATTAAGTTATGACCCTAAATTTTTTAGGTTATATCAACTAAAATTCTAAATAATAAATTGTAGCAATTTAGGTTACGTTTACCAAATCATAATGAAAATTAGTGTAATCGGAATGAGATTTCATTTGATGATGAATTAATAATAAGCCTGAATCACTAAATAATTAGGTTGTTTTTTTTATTGCGTTTACCTATAATTATGAATTTGTCACATTTTACT
>NW_024064495.1:0-1100 GCF_009727055.1 Benincasa hispida | reverse complement strand
ATGCGATGGACGCATATGGCTGATTACCGCAACATCCATGATTGACCAATGTGTTTGCCTTTGCGATGGAATGTTTCTCCGCATGTGGTCGTCTATACGGTGGTCCGATTTCCGCGTTTGCATTCATTCCCTGCATTGGCTACAAAAATAGAACATTGAACGCATAATTAACACAAAATAACGGGTTAGCTGACATTCGACATGCTGATAGACGCAAACTCTTTTTCTCGTGAATTCCTAATATGATTGCCGCATATATTGCCTAACAAC
This sequence comes from Benincasa hispida, assembly GCF_009727055.1. Taxonomy (NCBI): domain Eukaryota; kingdom Viridiplantae; phylum Streptophyta; class Magnoliopsida; order Cucurbitales; family Cucurbitaceae; genus Benincasa; species Benincasa hispida. Next base: position 830 of record NW_024064495.1, on the reverse strand, counting down.
CTTCATAATTCTAAGTAAAAGGCCTAAGATGACATGCATTTCTACATGTCATCAGTACCCTATTTAGTTCATCCACTTTAAACATCACAAGAGTAATGATAACCTATCAGAAGCTTTAATCAAGAGCCAACAACTCCAACTAGTAATTCTTCTTTCTTTTAGTCACATTACATGAAGAACCAAAACTCAACATCTTACTTAACCTAACAATCTCGAACACCACAAAAAAATGATCATGACCTATTAATCCTTTCAAAATTTCTCCTCTTTTCATAATACTTTTACTGCTTGGACGTACTTGGTGATGACGAAGAATCTGTTGATGAGCCATAGGGACATTCTTGACTTACGATGTAAGTTGTCTTTAGAACCTAAAAACTTGGGCTCTGATACCAACTGTAACATCTAACTTTGCAACATTTACCAACAAGACGTTACCACATGTGTGCAAACATTAGATAAAAATTTTAACCCTTTGCTTTAATAAAAATAAAATGATCTCATATGTCAGATAAAAGTAATAAAATTCCACTAATACAACTCAAAACATTTGTTCAGGGTCCCCCTAAAAACATAAATTTAAAACTAAAAAACATTGAAGAACTTGAAAGTTTTACATAAAAAAATTCTAGAATTTCAAATTTCAAGACTCGTTTCAAACATGAAAAACATGAAAACATGAGCGGAAGCTTTTATCTAGTCCCAATGGCACGGTTATAGATTCTTCTTGTCATTCGTCGGTCCGCCCTTGCCCTTACTTAAAAACATGTCATAAGAAATGAGGAGTATGAAATACTCAGTAAGTGACCCAATGAAATACTCAGTAAGTG
>NW_024064494.1:0-11194 GCF_009727055.1 Benincasa hispida | reverse complement strand
TCACCAACTCTTCAAACAAACATAAAGGTGAAAAATTTGTTCTAAATAAGTAACTCTACTCATACTAAAGTACATTGATTTACATCGTATATATCGAGCATGATCAGGTCTATAGATTGCATGATACTAAAGTGTCACAAAACAAGCCATGTTTAGCAAGTGTGCTATTACCTAGCCAAAATAACATAGAAGGGCGATAAGATATCAAATTTCAAAAATATAAAATACAGTAGTAAGACAAGTAACAAACGACAAAAAGTCACAACAATGGAAAAATATGATACATGATTGCTTACTTTTATGCAATGGAAAATATGTCGATACTCGAAACCTATATAACAACAACTATCTACTAACTGAAAATAGTTAGGACTTACTGGATTTCATTCATAATTCATTTCTCTGGAGCCTACTTCAAGAATCCTAACCTTACTTTCTGCTACAAAACAAACGTAATAGATGGAGAAGATTTTTGTAGAAGAAATATAACAAAGAAGGAGAGAATTTATCTCAACAATATCAAGATATGACGCTAAAAAAATTTTATAAAATAGTAAAAAATAGTGGGAACATTAACCTTTCCAACACCTTGTTCACAACTTTTACAAAAAATAGAGAATATGTGTGATAGCTCATCCTATCTTCTATCATGAACTATCTAAATTTCTTTCAAAATTTTCATCACCAAATAACTAATTAACTCCAAAGTTAAATTACCCCAAAGTGTGGCTTTTGATTTGAATGCCAACTAATAATAAACTATTCAACAAAGTAAATATAACCTACGAAAAAGTTCAATAATAATGGTTTACAAGAACTATAAATTCCCAGCAACTATGTTAACAATTTCCAAAAGATTTCAAAGACCGAGCCTCAATACCTAATCAAAATGTCGAAAAAACATCGATTAACTTTGTTGGACAGGCGGTCTTCCAATCGTTGAAAAATTCTTGAATTTTACACATCAAAAAGTTTGAAAAATTAACTTCAATTGTATTAGAGTTTTGTATACAAAAGCAATAGTTGACATTTTATTTTGTGCATGTACATGTGAAAGAGAAATATTGTTGTAATTTGTGAGGAGTGTTCATATGAAAGGTCATAGTTGAACATATGGATTTTTAGTGAATATATTGAGTTGATAGATCTTAAATGTATAATGTTTATTTAGTTCATGTAATTGTATTGTTGGAATACAAAGCAGAAAATGAGAATATCGATTGGGGCATTTAATTTGAAAAAAAAAGACATATACTTGACAAATAAAAAATGTCAAAAAGTTATTATATATGATATGTAATCAATGTCAAGAATCAATAAACTTGACATACCACCAATGTCAAGTGTATTATCTTTCTTGACACGAAAATTGTATCAAGAAACATTTGTCTTGACGTTTTTTTGGAGTCAAGTTATCACACTATACTTGACACTCGAATACTCGACGCTTTTATAAGTATCAAGTATACCCTTTACTTGACATTGAGAAAATGTCAAGTAATCTAATTTCTGTAGTAGTGATCAAGCATCCGTCTATGCGATAGACTCCATATCTCTCCCACTTGCTTGGTCATTGTAAATGATCATTGTTTCCTCGTCCTCTTTACCAAATGCAACATAGCCCACACCTCCTAGATTCTCACTCCGAGAATATCGAGGTTACCGAGTGGTGGTGTCCTCCTTTCTGCTTGTTCGTGAGAAGTCGGTGGTAGACGACAGCGAGATTTGGTGGACGATAGGCTTGATGATCTCAGCGACAGCGAGCGTTGCTGACTTGACGAGAGCGAGACTTAAAGAGAAGAAGAGTTCTTTAACTAGTATGTCTCTCGTTCCTTTGTTGTTTATGTTTGAAAAAGATGTCGTAATTTGTTGTTAAATGCATAACTTGTCTGTTTGATTGTGAATGCGTTATTTTTGTCACAATGAATATGGAACAATATTGCTTCTGCTCATAGATACTCTTTGATAAGAGTTCCTTTAGTTATCCCATTTCCTCACTCGGTCATGTCCCAAAAATTAAGGCATATTGTGTAGGCGAGAGGGCACTTTTACCCGTACAAATCAAAGGGAAATCTCTCATAGACAGAAGTCCATAACTCACCGGGGATTGAGATTGAGTTACCTACAGTCATCCTATGAAATATTAATCTTTTCAATCAACGGTGTTATGGTGAAAGATTAATTATTCTGTGGTCTAGTCTTATACAAATTCACATCCACTCGCATGTCTATTACATGAATGACATGAATCAAATCGTTCGTAACGCTTACAATACTTGTAATATTTACAAAGTGAGTCATATCTAAAGTATTACGTTAAGGTGGAGGTGCTAGTGAAGACTTCAGTTGAAGACTTCAAGTACTTTAAACAAGTGGTTGAGCTGTGCAAGGTTGTTTGGGGATTCATCTTCCTTATCCCATAAGTGCAAACGACTTCAGAGTATATTAAACAAGTGTGAAGCTGCTGCAAGGTGTGTTTTGCAAGGGGAGCTACTAACTGACTAAGTTTTGTTAACCGAAAAACTATATCCAAACCTTGTGATAGTTAGTAACGGAAGTTTTGCCAACCAATCTTTCTATAATGGAGATGGATTTGTAACAAATCATCATCTGATTTCTTCATTGACAGTAAGGATCCATAGAAACATAAACTGGTTTAAGCACTTAATAAACCAGCCTCTTCCAGATAATTTTGAAGTGTATATGGCCTCTGAGAAACAGATATACCTCTAATATGCATCTTGCTTTAACTCGAGACCTAAGAAATATTTGAGAGATCCAAGGTCTTTTAGCTTAAAACAGTTGTGCAACAAGGTCTTTAAGTTGATTTTTGATTTAATTGTCAAATTTTGCTCCATGAGGATTATATATTCAACATAGACAAGGAGGGTATTGAATGAGTTACCTTTGACCACAAAACAAACAACGAATATATCAGCTTTCGATTGAGAAGCCTAGCTCAATCAAAACACTGCAAAGATTCATTGCCAAACCACTGTCACCGTGAGGCTTTCTTCAAACTGTATATGAGAACTTCTTCGAGTTTCCTTACAACCTTGCCATTTAGATTAGAAAACCGCGAGGCATCTTAGCCGAGGGGGAGATCCACTGTATACCTCCTTAAAAACAATACCATGGAAGAATGCATATTTACCATCCTACCATTGGATGAGTTCCAATTATGAGCAGCAACCACATCAGTAAGAGAACTAGAACAGTGACTAGCTTTGCCAACAGGGAAAAAGATCTCACATAAAAATCCATATCCCTCTTTGTTTGAGTTAGCCCTTACAACACCCAGCCCCATGCCTTGTATCTCTTCCCACTATTCCCCATCAGCTTTATGTCTGAGTCTTAATAGCACCGACATTTCAAACAGATATTGTATGTTTTCGTTGGAGAGCAGACCACAAACATCCCAAGTATGATTGTCTTCCCATGCCCTGAATCTCAAGTCGCATACCTTCCTTCGCAAAGAATCAACAGGGAGAAGCTTTGGTGATAAATTGAGCTCATGATGAGAAGACCAACCAACGGAAAAGGTTCGAAAATTTGGGAGAGAGCTGTTCACATATGATAAAGCATATGATGTGGGATAACGAGAGAAGCGAATAAGGAATGGAGTTGAGTTGAACTACACCGCCTCACAACAAATGGTAGTCTTGGAGATAAGAAGGGGGGCCTTAGAAAGTCGAGTGGATTTTTCCTGCGTTAAAGGTAAGACAGATTTAGAATTGGGTTGGGAGACGCAGGCTGTGATGATGGGGGTATAGGATGTACTTGTTTACGAAGAGCAGAGGGTGAGGTTGGATTAGACTGTAGGATGACAAGGCTAGAAGGCAGTAAAGTGGATAAAGAGGTATTTTATTTGACTGAAGGCTTTGCAAGGCTAGATATAAGGGTAAGTCTTGTAAAAATAGGAATTGTCGACTGAATTGGTTATTGGGTGAAAGAAAAATCAGTAGGATTAGAGGCATCGGTAGGTGTGTGGGACTAAAGGGGCCTGCTCATTGACAGTTGATACAATGATATGGGCTCGAGGGGAGAATGAGACATCAACTGATTTGGGTAAAGACAAGGTCATGAAGAAAAAGAGGTTGAATCATTTTTTGGAAAGTAACTTTATGAAAATGAAAAAAGTAGAATTCATGGAAGAACTACACATACATCGTAGATATGAAGAACTTATTATTTTCAATATTAAAACACTTATAACAGCGCCTTCATACCGGGTGGATATCCACAAAACAACTTATTTATTTTCAATAGTTGAACTTGGTTATGCCATTTTGTAAAGAAAATGCAAAAACCGATAAGCATCTGACAGGTTCTGAAAGATGAATAGTCCAGTTTCCTTGCCATGTAAAGCGCGATATGGAGTCTTCATTTAAAACGAGGTGATGGAGTACATTCGATAAGAAAAACTATATTTATAGATACATTCACTCCAAAAATGCCACGGGAACTCGGAGTGGAGGAAAAGGGCTCGAGCAACATCTATTTGTGCTGATGTTTCTCTCTCAAGAACAAAGATTTGCTCTGTCTTCCCACAAAGAATTGATGAGTACACCCTATATTGAAGAAAATTCTAGATAAAACATAATTCTGGGGCATTGTTTTGACGAAATTTTTTTGATTTTCTTTATTATTTGAGTTTCTATATAATGCAATAAATAGTGTGGGATGATAATAGAGGACATCAGATTTCTTTTTCATAAAAAACACCCAAGTTATATCTATTTGTAATCATCAACAAGGTGAAGGAAGTATTTTATAACTAGCTATAAGAACATGTAGAAATAGGTCCCAAGAACATCAACATGTATGTATCAAAAGAGTAGATGCTCTACATGATTATGTGATCAAAAGCTAAATCTCTTTTTGTTTGCTAATGGATAGAATTTCACAAGGATGTGAGTGGATGCAATGAAAGAAGAAATCAAGTGGACAAAAATGTTCTTTAAAGCTGATAAAGCAGAGAGAGCAGGATGGCCAGGAAGCCTAGAATTTGCATAGCTCTCAGACAAAGGATGTGAGAACAGTCATCGGACAATGGAAGAACGTGCAGCAAAATCAACAGCTTCATATGGATTCTCCACAAGATACAGACCTATTTATGTATGTTTACCCAGGCCAATCGTCCTCAAAGTGGATTTGGCCTGAATATCAAAATTTCATTTGAAAAATTGAACAAAATAGAGACATTATCGAACTATGAGAGCATTGAATTGATAACAAATTATATTGAAATTCTTAGTACAAAGAGCACATGAGTGAATGAGTTAATGGGACCCACATGTACGACAGTGACCAGCAAAGTGAATCGATGTATGTGTGGTTTTGTTAGTGCACCCCAAAAGAATAAAATTAATGAAAAGGGCTTCAAATCAGCAAGGATATGTTTTTTGAAAGCATATATGTTGCGGCAAGCACCTGAGTCCAAACAATCCAGTCACTAAAAGAATATTGGAAGAATGATTATCTTGCTACAATGATTAAATAGCCATCATTGTCGAACCTTTAACGGCTTGCTAGTTTGGACCTAAAGCATGGTGAGGTATATTGTGACAATAATAAAGTGTTTCATTGTTGAGGTTGACAGAAGAATGTTAGGTGTTGTTTGAGTAGTGTCAACGACTGGACCTGAAGCAGAAGAGGCAGCATTTAGGGGTCCTTATGAATTGGATTTGTTTTGTTTATGTTTCTTGGCTTATAACCAGGGTGGGATAACCATGTAGAATTTTATAGATCTTGTGCAATGGTTGACCAGTAAATATGACAATATGTGCAATACATGCCTATTCCTTGTTCTGTTTGATGAATTATTTGGGGTTATGGTTTAGCTGTGATTGTCGGTTGTTTTTTAGCTTGTGAAACAGCTAAGGTGATAGCAGGCGGAAGGATGGCAGAGGCTGAGATCTACTGTTCTTAGTTGTTCAATTAAAGAAAGGCCTTATTTTGTTGGATGGAGGAAATCCATAAGAAGTATTTGGGAACGAGCACTAAACCAATTTTACATCTATTAACGACCTATGATCACCCTTATCATATTTTTGCACACCTACTTACTCATATCCATCCAATGTTTTCACATGTAAACTCTTCTTTCTTCTTCTTTTTTTTTTCCTAGAACTTTTTGTTATAAGATGGTGTGAGTACAACAATAAGTGCATTCTAGGATGCACTTAAGTATATTTTTTGTCATTAGAGTAAATCAAACAAGTATATTATTTACCAATAGATGAAATAAATTTCAAATTAAACTTTAAAATTGGGGAAATGCCCCTTACTTAAAGAGTAGACCAAACAATTATTCATAGCTAGTTTAGATAGTCTTTTAACACTAATGAATAATTGTTTTATATCGAATTCTCTATTTTTCTATGTTTTTTTAAAAACAAATTTTCATTTGATATAGAGTTCTTGGTATTATTTGACTTTTCATATAATTACTTTTAAAAATTAAATTTATAAATCACTATTTTCACGCGTAGTCCCCTTTTGGTTATCAATTTTCACCAAAATTTTCATAATCCAAACTAAACTTTAAGAACTTAAAAGTAATTTTCAAAAACTTATTTTGTTTTTAGTATTTGACTAAGAATTAAGTATTTCTTTTTTAAAATATAATACAGCTTAAATTTAAAAAAAATAGGACTAAAAATACAATAATTACCAGTTATCATTGACCAAACAAGAGAATGATTAAATGATACCAAAATAATTTATAAATGATGAGGAAATTTTATCATAGCAAACATTAGAATGACGTTGAAGAAAGTTGATATTCTTACAAACTTAGGAAAAATGAGTTTGTTGAAATGCACAATATAGCAAATAAAAAACAAATACACAAAGCAACAACTGCCTTCTCCAAATTGTACAAATGAACTTCTCTCTTCTTCTACATAAAATCCTATTTAAAACCTAATCCCTCAACATCTCACAATTCATATGAATTATTATCTTTGTGTTTTGAATTATTTAATTTTCACTTTCTATATTTCAATGACTTTAAGATGTGGTCCTTTCCTTTTCATGTACTTGTTCCTCTTCATCATGTCTTCTCCACAACCCTCATGGCAGCTCAAGAAACATCCTCCCTTTAGAACCCACAACATTGACTAACATGCATTACCATTCGTTCAACAATCATCTCGACAACTAACTGCGCTCGAGGCTCGACTTCTCGCCGCTCGGACACTCTTAAAATTTCTAAGGAAAAGCAGGAACAAACGGACGACAGTGGATCAATCAACGCTTGAAAGTTGCATGCAAAAGGACCCGTCAGATGGTCTTCACCTAGTCCAAAACGTAATAATGTGCAATGCTAAAACTCTTGTATAGAGTTCCATGCATGGTGGCAGTTACAACTTATATGTAACAAAATGAAACAAAGAATTGAAAATTTGAAGTCATATTTTAGTCCGTTTGTAATATTTAAGTCTCTTTGCTAATCATTTAGTTTTTTGTTTTTTTTTGAAAATTAGTCTATTGACACTATTTCATCTCTAATTTCTTTTTTGTTATCTATTTTTACCAATGATTTAAAAAATCAAGCAAATAAAATTAATCATTCATTTTGTACCGACATTTGAAGAAATCTACACACATTTAGAATCAATGTATGATGATTTCAAAGCTAATCGTGAAGAAAAGTCTAAAATAAATTTAACTTATGAATTTTATGAGCTAAGTGATTGAATAATTCAAAAGTTCAAGGATATTGGCGAACGAAATCTAGAGTAGGGTGTAAATTGATACATTTAAAAAAGTTAGGGTTTAAATTGATACTTATTAGTTTAAGATTTTAATTGATGCAACTGCAAAATTATAGGTAAAATTGATATTTCATTAAATTTTAGAACTTTAATATTAAAGACATAGAATTAAAGTATAAAAATTAAAAAATCTAAAACAAATAAATATATAGAAACAAAAAGATGTAGAAAACAATAAATCGTAAAGGGAAAGAATATAAATAATAGAGATGAAAAAAAAATTGTTTTACTAAAAGTTATTATAAAATATCATAAAAATGATTCCTAATGCTTGGTGTTCTAAAAGAAATGTGTCATTTTCCTTTAAGTAACCATATGAAAAAATATTGTTGGAAGCAAAGTTGTATGTAGCCATAAAAGAATTTGTAGCATCTTCTTTATTGATTGATTTTCAGTGTGGAAAGAGTTTGAGTTTACTGTCCAATAGTTTTGAGACCGATCTTTGACAAGGTTTTTGTGGTAAGTTTGGAGGTTAGTATTAATAGTTCTTTGATACCCATTGAAGTATTGGTCTAATAGTTGAGTTATTTTCAAATTTTTGATGTTTAATTCAAAGATTTCAACGGATTGGAGCCGCTGTCCAACAAAGTTAACGATGTTTCGACATTTTGATAGGTATTGAGGTCTGAAACTCTTTTGGAATTGTTACATAGTTGCTGGAATTTTGTTTTGTAACCATTATTATTGAACTTTTCGTAGGTTATATTACTTTTGTTGTAGTTATTAGTGGCATTCAAATCAAAGCCACACTTTGGTAATTTATTTGGAGTTAATTGGTTATTTGGTGATGAAATTTTGAAAGAAAATTTTGGTATTTCTTGTAGAATAAGATGGCTATCCAAATATTCTCTATTTTTTGTAAAAGTTGTGAAAGTTAGTGGAAAGGTAGATCTGCATTCCTTCATTTTATAATTTTAAGCAATATTCCCTTGATTTTGTTGATAATCTTCTTCTTCTTTGTTATATTTTCTCAAAATCTTCCCATCTTCATTTGTTTTGTAGCAAAAGTAAAGTGTTAGGTTTTGAATATGGGTCAAAGAGAAATGAATGAAATCCTAGTAAGTCCATAAATATTTAGTTGTAAGATATTTTTTAAGTTTCGAGTATGATATTTTTCCATTGCATAAAGTAAGCCAATCACGTACATTTTTCCTTATGTGGTACTTTTTTTCGTTGTTGTTTCTTAACACTTATTTATATATTTTGAAATTTGATGTATCTCCTTTATTTTATTTTGCAGGTTGACTTGCTTAAAACATGGCTTGCTGATCTTTAGTTCTCAATCTAAGACTCAATGCTCATATGTAGATTAAATTAATGTACTTTGTTGAGGGTTACTTATTAAACAATTTTGTTCCACTTTTATGTTTGTTGAAAGTTTGACCTAAATATTTAAAATTCAAACCATATCCATTTATGTATCTTATTTTTCTTTTACTATTTATTTCATCATATAAAAATCCATTTAATTAACTGATTCAACACCTGTGTTGCCTCAACTTTTATTAGATAATTGGTAATAAAAAAAATAACTTGCAATTTAAAGTCATATAATTTTTAAACAATTGACTTACAGTTAAATAATTATGAAATATAAATAAAATGGCAACTAAAACATGTGTATTTTTTCATTGGAAAATATGTGTATATTGGTCTTGAAAAATATGTGGTTATCCACTTAAACTGCACCCATATTTAGGGATGATCAACTAAATCCAAAAACCGAAATATCGATCGAAATCGAAATTGGTAGTCGGTTTTATCTATTGTATGGTTGGTAGTCCATTTTTCATTATAAAAATTTGAAAAACCAACTATCAACCGGTTAGGAGCCAGAAAGAGGGCTCGACTAATCAATTGACTACTGTACTTTTAACTATAGAAAAAAGCCCTTATGAAGTGCAAGGCTAAAAAAAGAAGTTAATTTTAGTAGGCAACTAAACATGTTTTTTACTTTCATAGTGGATGAACCTCGTTAAATCATCTCCATGCTAGCGATTCCGTCTAATACAGCTGATGCTTCCTCCTCCTTGAACCGGCCCTTGCTCTACAATGCATCCATTTCTCAAAAGTTTTAATATCGATTTCCATCCGTTTAATCCACACTCTGCTCATGTTGACGCTCACCAAAATTGACGAGTCCGATTCGAAGGACCAAGACGAACCACAACTCTCTTTGTTTTCGTTGATAGTCACCCTAGATAGCTCCATGACAAACGTTTCTATTTTTCTTCTTATTTCTTCTATTCTCTCCTCTTTTTTCTCCCCTTTCTTAGTCTTCCCTCTTCCAAACAAGTCTCATTCTTTTCAGGCTCGTCCATGCTCTCCAATGCACTGTGTACGTACAGCTTGTCAAGGGCTGTTGCCTCATTGGCCATTGCCCGATCCAACCCTTTCTAAGTCCATAACTCATATCATGTGTTGTATTAGTCAGTTAGGCTTGCTTTTCTTTACATTTTCATTTTAAGCTGACCACTCGCCCCTTTTTGCATATGCAAGGGTGCTAGTTGGCTTTTTGTTCAGGAATGCACTATATGGCGTAAAGACTAATCATCACTTCCCCATACTGTGAGTTAGCTCTATAAAGCTGTTAATTAGTTGTCTTATCGCTTTCTAGCCTACTACCAATCTTTTCTTTTTTTATTTCACACTCAACAAAAACATTCTTATGGAAACCTTTTCTCTAAACCGTTTTTCTAAAAACCGTTTTTCCTAAAACGGGGTGGTGTTGCCCGAGAGGCAGTCAGTGTGCCACCGGCCAGCTCCGTATTTCGAGTTTGACTGACTTGTTCGTGACGGGAAACAAGTGTCCGCCACAACGCTAAGAGAAGCTTCCGAAAGAGGAAAAATTGTGACAGTTCGTATCAGAGCCAAGTCGGCTCACAGGAGAAAAAGATCAGTGATCATATCGCGACGACAAGAACCTGAAACAAGTCTCATGTGATAGGTTGTGGTGAGATGGGAAGAGCAAATTGCTCTACCTGAGAAGGTCCTTGGGATAATATCCGTTTCCTTAGAGGACTCGGCTACAGAATTGCTTGAGAAAAGCCGATGGGCAATTGATGCGGTTAGTTGGGCCGCCTAGACGGATTACCCGTTCAGATAATTGATTGATGAGGTAGAGACCCTCGAGACCAAAACAGCACGGCCGGTAGCTTTTGAATTTGTGGCAATAGCTCACGGCTCTGTTGGCTCACCATAGAGGAGCACGTCGAAGAGCTGGGATGGCTCCCAAAAAGCAATACTTCAGATAGGTAACGATTTTGTCTGAAGACTTTCGGTCGGCCCTTGACGTCCGTCAGGAGTTGAATAGCGGATGTGAGCGCAAGGGTGAATCTCACAATCGAGCGGTAGGGAACCCAAAGCCCTATCTGGGGGGAGCAATGGTAGTAAGCAGAATAAAAATCCCAGAA
>NW_024064493.1:0-5984 GCF_009727055.1 Benincasa hispida | reverse complement strand
AAGAAGAGATAGGCCTTTAATGTTGGTTTGTAAACTGAGCATTTATAGCTATAAAAATTTTTAGGACCAATAATTATCGTTTAATATGTCGGGTTGTATATGACAATTGTACATGAGCCAACTTCAATGTCGGTTTTAAACAACTAGACATTGTATCGCCATCCATACAATGTCGGTATTTTTTAATTAAATACATTTTTCCATAATTATTCTATTTTTTATTTATATATGCCTCATTTTTTTAAAAAATTGTACCAACTCGATTAAAGTTGGTCGGATTCAAAGAGTTTAAACCCCGTCATTATATGTACTCAGTGTTGGGAATACACGAAAATGTCCGTTTTCCGTTATGTTTATTAAAAACATATAAAAAATATATGCTTTATTGAGTAATGCGTTCTTAGTTAATTATACTGTTGCAGAAGCGAAACAATATTCTCTTCTTTTCCTCTCAATATCTGTCCTATAAGTAAAAATGCACAGAAACCCAAAACCTAAATATAGATACTCCCCGCCCCACCCACCACCTAGCATACATATTATTCTAACCCCACCCACCTTCGAGTAGTAAATAGGACTCGAACCTCAGAAGTATTGCTCACATTCCTCGACCTTCACACATAACCTACAAAGGAAGCATATTTCTATAATAAATGTCCTATCTAAACCCCCCTTATTCCCCACGATAAATTCCACAAAAGCACCAGTTATACTTCCGAATCACATTCTATATACATACTTATTCAATAATATGAATAACACATACATAACCAACACACCCACACTCTTGTATATCTAAACAACTTCCCCATAGCAACATAAATTCAAAATTACTCATATCCATAACTCATATAGAAACCACCGCTTCTTCCAAAAACTACAATCATGAAATACCAAAGCACTTCTAATATATTCGAATAATCATTTTTCCCCTTCAATCTCACCCCCATAGTACTTTCCATGAGTCAATAAAACACCAAACCGAATCATAACAAACTTTATACATAAATCTTCCCATAACAAGATCAATGGTTAGATAATAATGTCGATCTATCCAAAACCAAGCATTAGTACCAACTCAGATTCATTCAACTTCCGCACTTTCTTACACTCAAAAAACTGTCAAGATTCATTCTAAGCTAGCATTTACATACTTCTATTGAGAACATATGAAACCACATAATAATAATTAATAAGACTTCCTTACACAAAATCGCGCCCGCAACAACACTACCCATTGTGTTCGGATACATCAATCTCCCTGAATATATTCCATTACATACGTTTGTTTGAACTACAAAAAGAAAAAAAAAAAAAGAAGATAAACTCAACATAAGTTTTTATCATTTAATTAATTAAAGCTAGTATATATAATAAATAATAATACGTACGCGCTATAATGGGAGTAGTAGATTATGCACTATTTCGTATATATATTTTTGCACATAGTACCCGCATTCTACAGAATCTAATTGACCAGAGCACTGCATGTGAAGAACTTGAAAACAATTATTCTTATGTTTGAATGAACTAAATTTGTTAAATATGAATGTAAATTTTCCTTTATAGGTTTCCATTTTGGAGAAGACCGATGGTGTTGGAGATCGTGCTTGGCTTGCCATGTCTTCAATCTGCTAAATAGTTTGAAAACATTAGCCAAACATAAATACTTGAATTAAGATCTAGAAAGTTATGTTACAATTACATATTTATAACTTCGAATAGAGTCCAAAGCATAAACACAATTTTCTTGAAGATTGATTACGTGTCAATATGTAATGATAACTATAATAAGCAACAATTTAAAAAAATTAGTACGCGTATAATGCAAATTAAGAGTAACTAAAGAACTTATATTTACTTATCCTATGTTATATGGGATAAGAACTAATTGGTCCAAATTAGCCAATTCTAGTTGGTTGGCTAAATTTTTAGATCGAAGATCTAAAGACTTCACAGGTAGTGATATTTTTTCTTGGTCAATTATAAAAAAACTTCTTGGTAATATCACAGTCACATCCCAAAGATACCTAAACAAAGCAAAACTTATTATTCAAACATGATGAAAAAAATATACATAAAGATTGTGAATCAAGATGAGTAATTCTTATGCAATGTATGTCAATATACAGATATAACCAATTTCAATCATACTGCAATAATGAATCAGATCATCACGACTTAAATAAACAAATTTGCCCCTTCCAAATATGTGCTCATTCAAATTGATACAAATCATGTCTACATTGTTCATGTTGTGTATGACATGTTCATTCAAGAGCTTGATGGTGTCATTGGTGTCTGTATATTTGGAGGAACTGGTATTGACAAATCTCTTAATTGTTGAATGCTCCTACCATAATCAAAGTTACAAATTCAAAGTATGAAAAATAATAAATAATCAAACTCATATAGTGAAAAAGAGGCATACTTTTTCCTCGTCAACCATAATTACAAGCTCATGAGGCTATATTATGAAGTTACCCATTGTTTGATTTAAAGACTCTATTTTTTCCTTCATAGGAATTGGTATTGGCAAATCTTCTCACATGACAATGTCTATCAGTACTTTAATCATAGAACATGTCACATCATCATCAAATACTGTAGTTACTGCAACAATATTATCTAGAGATCCTATAGCCAAGTGACATGGCTTCTCCTTATCAAATTTAAAAGAACTAATGTGATGCATGGTTAAGCACAATATGACTAAAATTTAAAAATCACAACAAATACAATTACCTCCAAATTTTCTTTTGGCATCTTCTCAATATACTCTTCTTCATATGCACTGAGTGCGACAATTCCAATAGAGGATCTAGTTTGATGAGATTGTTTGCTATGGGTTTTGTCTCTTGACTCTTTGACATGTCGAACATTCTTGTCATCAGAGGCTCCTTCAGTTTCTTGAATCATTGTGGACTTTTGGTTTTAGTAACTTGAAATATTGGGATTGGGAAATGAAATTACCCACTCCTCTAACACCTCCCCAATGTTCATCCATACCCAATGATTTAGTTAAAACATCTTCACGTTCATGAACTTTAGCTAATTTATCCTGTAAAGTATATTACAATTTTCACACAATATCTATGTTATCACAAGTTTTAGACGTTATATATATGTCATCTTAAGTTTTTCACAATATAAACTTACAATTCGACTGGCACATTCTCAAGTGGCATCATCAAAGTATTCATTATTTTTTTCTTTTTGTACTTTTTTCCATAAAGTTGAACGATAAGAAGAATATGTTCTACATGAACATGCATATTTAATTAGCATAAACATATTAGAATAAAAGATTTAATTTAATTGAAAAAACTTACTAATTCTTGGGTAAGATTCGCATACCCCTTACGAGAAATGTGATGATTATATACACATCTCGACCTTCTTTCTCTCTGAAGATGACTGATTTCTTGTACAACAAACTTGTTGAAGTTACCTACCAAAATAATGATAATATTGACTTTTATTTAAAATGACTTACATCTCATTCTTCATTTAATCATTCATTAACAAATGATATCCATCGTTCTTGATCTATATGAGAATATTGTTGAGGAGGAAATTGCAAGACCTATGGTTCATCTTAAAATGGAAGTATGAATTTCTGAGTCAATGTGGTCTTAAAAGTCCGAAACTTACTAGATGCAGACATAAGTATACCATGTTTGGAATAGAGTCCACATCGAACAACATCTACACAATGAAAAAAGTAGTAAACACTAAACTAATAAACTACTATGCACATGATTCAAAATTATAGAAAACATACTGCTATACAATCAAAAAGTTTATGTTTAAGATGTTTTGGAACTTTTTTCCAAGAATTGTATGTTATAGGTATTTGCTGTCGAACACATTCCGATGTAGCTTTGCATTTTCTTTGCAATAAATCCAATTGATGTTCGTATTCATTATAATCAATGGGCAACCATTGCACATAAGTTCTTATTTGTGTCAACTCAGACATAGTAATTGGGCCACATGGAACAATTATTCTGCTATTTTGTTGTGGGATCATATTGCTATCATCTTTGCTGCCACTACTTGAATCTTCCATGTGAACCTGAAAAAAAAAAAAAAAATATCACTCACATAAAAAACATATAATCTTAATATTTAATACATATAATCATAGTAAATGACATACCGTGTTTAATATATTATTTATTAACCCACCTACCCTCACAATCATTTCCGATGTTTGTGGATGTTGTATCATCAATCTCAATAGATGTATCAACATTGGGCATTCTTTGCATACCTCTATAACCACACTCCTGCAACATATCTCCTATTTCATCTTCAACAATTGACCAACCCAAATTTCCAGAGTCTTTTACATAGAAGACTTATTTTGCTCGAGAGGCTAAAATAAATGGGTACGATTTATGTCCAATACGATTGAGGTCCACGATAATAAATCTGAACTTGTTTGTTTTGACTCCATTTCTATTCTCAAACCAATTATATTTAAATAAAATAAAAGATACTCCATGATAGTCAAGCTCCCATATTTTTTGTATTACACAATAAAAGGTCATATCCTTCTGGTCAATAATGTAATTTTCTCCAACACATCCTTCTGGTTGATTTCTATTTCATACAAAAGCTTTCAACCGTTTCATGTATCGTTCGAAAGGATACATCCACCTCAAATAAACAGGTCCACAAACTCACTTGTCTTACGAGATGCATTATTGTAAAGAATGATGGTGGAAAATAATTCTCTTAGAGGCATATAGTGACACCTATATCCTCTTGCATACCCGTTATCTGAGATGAATCAATCACCTTGCAACATAGAGTATTAAAGAAGAAGCATAGGCGAGTAATTACAAGTCTTACATGTCTGGGTAAAATATAACAAATGGCTACAGGTAATATTTGTTGCATAAGAATGTGATGGTCATTCGACTTAAGTCCGTAAAGTTTTAAATCTGTGAACGACATTAAACTTTAAATGTTCAATGAATAGCTTTCAGATACTTTAATTTCTGATAGTGTCTTACAAAAAACTCAACTTCTCAGCACGTGTTAATGTATAACATGTTGGAGATAAAAAGACTTTTTTCTCTCCCACTTAAAGGCTTAACAATGATCTTGTGAGAGTTTTTTAATCTAACTTAGATGGCCAAATAGAACGCAAACAATCAGCAGAATAAATCGAAAGCAATAAAGAACAAACACCAAGATATATAGTGGTTCGACTAGTTTGGTCTACATCCATTTTGAGAACCAGCTTAATTAATTTTATTATGAGCAATAAGGAATTTAGAATTACAGATAATCAACAATAATCACTAATCTATAATTTTAATATCCACTGGTACCGAGAGATCTGCACACAACGTCGCCTCTAAAACCGAGAACAACCCGCTGCAAAATAGCCCAAAACAACCCGCCTCTGACCGGCAAACCACGCGCAGACCCACGCCGACTCCCTACTGCTGACGTCAAAGCTGAGGCGGTCGAGCCCACGCCGAATCCAGCACCTACCAGAACCGAGGCGGCCGCCCAGATCGGACACTGCGAAATCATGCCGACCCCAGAAATCACGTCGAAACTAGAACCCACGCCGACTCCCTGCTACTGACGTCAAAGCCAGACGAAAACGTGAACGAAAACTCCCCTCTCTCCGACGGCTGCTGCCTTTTTTCGATTTTATCTCTCAAACGGTTGCCTGCCACATATTTTTCTCTAAATGTCACGATTTCCAGCCCTAAATGAACAAGATGGAGCCTTGGAAATAGTCATGGTATGATCCGTGGTTGAACTCTATTGGATAGGTTGTATGCTCAGGTGAAAAGGAGTTAGCCTAGATATGAGTTAGACGGATGGATGACTGTTTGAGAAGAGGCTCGATGGTCCTTTGTTCGAAGGGAGGATTGTTGGGAATGCTACCAAAGTCCCACATTGGTTAGATAAGAGGAGGATCATGGGTATATAAGTGAGAATGACTATCTCTATTG
>NW_024064492.1:0-1621 GCF_009727055.1 Benincasa hispida | reverse complement strand
CCTTTGCAATAATGTGTGATGCCAGCAATTATGCAGTGGGGCTTGTACTAGGCTAGAGACAAGATAAGATCCTACATCCTACCTACTATGCTAGTAAAATGCTAAATGATTTGGAGAAGAAGTATACCACTATGAAAAAGGAAATGTTTGTAGTACTGTTAGCATTTGACAAATTTCGTGAATATCTGGGGGTCTAACATAGTGGTATGCACTAACCACTCTGCGATCAAACACTTGATGGTAAAGAAGGATGCAAAGCCTAGACTAATCTAGTGGGTCCTGCTTCTGCAAGAATTTGACTTAGAAATCAGAGATTGAAAGGGTACTAAAAATCAAGTGTCTGATCATTTTTCACGGTTGGAGAATATTGAGGTTCAAGGAAAAGAGATGAATATTGAAGATTGCTTCCCAGACGAGAAGCTGATGACACTATACGATGACGAACCTTGGTATGTGGACATCGTGAACTTCTTAGTTTGCGGCCAACCACCATAAGGATACTCTCATCAATAGAAAAAGAAGTTGAGGCATGACACAAAATTTTACTTTTGGGACGACCCATTCTTGTATAAATTGGGGCTAGATCACATCATGCGACGATGTGTCCTTGAGCACGAAATCCAGCACATCCTAGAACAGTGTCATGAGTCCTCTTATGGAGAACACTTTGGGAGGCAAAGGACTGCTGCTAAAATCCTTTAGAGTGGCTACTTCGGGCCAACTCTATTTAAGGATGCCCACGCCCATGTAGTGAAATGCAATAGGTGTCAGAAGACAGGGAATATGACTAGAAAAGATGAACTGCCATTGACTTCTATCTTGGAAGAAGAATTGTTTGATGTTTGAGGCATAGACTTCATGGGCCCCTTTCAAGCATCTAAAGGCCACTAGTATATCTTAGTTTCTGTGGATTACGTCTCCAAATGGGTAGAGGCCATCTCTTGTGCCAAGAATGATGCGATCACGGTGGCTAAGTTTCTCAAAAAGAACATTTTCACAAGATTTGGCACACCCCGTACATTAATAAGCGACGAACGTACACACTTCATTAATTGCATCATTAAGAATTTACTAATCAAGTTCAATGTCAGTCATTGGGTTGCAACCGCCTATCATCCACAAACAGATTGATAGGCAGAGGTCTCTAATAAGGAGATCAAGTCTATTCTAGAGAAGGTGGTGAGCACCTCAAGGAAGGATTGGGCATAGTGGCTAGATGAAGCCCTATGGGCATACCAACAGTCTACAAAACATTTATTGGGATGTCCCCATATGCCCTTATCTTCGGAAAAGCCTTGCATCTGCCTCTGGAGCTGGAGCACAAAGTGCAATGTGCACTTAAGAAGTTAAACATTGATCTAACCAGTGCAGGGGAAGCCTAAAACTTGTAATTGAACGAACTCACTGAATGGTGCACTACTGCTTACAAGAATTCTAAGATTTATAAAGAGAAAACAAAGAGATGGCATGGTGAAAGAATTAGTAAGAAGAACTTTGTAGTTGGACAACAAATTTTGTTCTTTAAGCTCGCCTTAGGTTGTTTCCATGGAAACTGAAGTCACGATGGTCTGGCCCATTTATAATTAGGAGTATCTTTCCACACGGAGCGGTGGAGTTAGCT
>NW_024064491.1:0-7276 GCF_009727055.1 Benincasa hispida | reverse complement strand
AGAGGACGCAAACGAGCTCGTTTCTCAAAACCGCTACTGTGGCATGGCTTTTTCTCAATCATTCTGACTCTGGGTTTCGTTTTCACATCTTTGCCACTGACTGGAAATTTCGCGCAGTAATTTGGACGGGGGCTCGCCGACTAATAGCTGTTTGCGGGCAACAAATGAGCTCCGTTCCAAAACCGTCTCCACGCCGATTTTTCCTCATCGTCTGAAACCCCTGGGTCCGTTTTCAGATTTTTGCCGTCTGAAGTTCGTGCAGTAAAAGTGGGCTGTCCGGAGGCACCGCTAGGGCTGATCAGCCGTTTGGGGCACCAAAAAGACTCCATTCCAAAACCATCTATGCACACGGCTTCTTCTCATCGTTCTGACCCTTCGGTCCGTTTTGCAGATTCGGCCTGCCGGAAGTGTCGCTAGTAAATTGGCCCGAGGCACCCCACCGGGCGGCCAATAGCCGTTGGGAGCAAGAACGAACTCCATTCGCAAAACGTCTTTCTGCGCCGGCTTTTTCTCGTCGTTCTGAACCCCTGGGTACATTTTTCAAAGATATTTCCCACCGAAAAGTTCGTGTAGTAAAATTGGGCCTCAGAGCATCCCTGTCGAGCTCGACTAGCATTTTTGGCACCAAACGAGCTCCGATCCCAAATCGTTTTGCGCGCACGGTTTTTTCTGCTCGTTCTGAACCTGAGGTCTATTTTCTGATTTTCGACCGTTGCGAAGGGTTTCCGTGCATTAAAATTGTGCCACCGGGGCACACTGCAGGGCCCAATAGCCGTTTGGGACAACCAAACGACAATCACCGTTCCCAAACTGTCTGCGGCGCACGACTTTTTCATCATCGTTATGAACCTCTGGGTCTGTTTCATATTTTTTCGTCGCCGTAAAGTTCGCACAGAAAAATTGGCCCCGGTGCACCCCTATCCGACCGATAGCTATGTTTGGGGCACAAAATGAGCTCCGGTTCCAACCGTTGCGCGCACGTTCTCATACGTTCTGAACCCCTTGGTCCGTTAGAATTTCGCCCAGTATGGGCCGCAGGGGCACCCCTGCCGGCCCGATAGCCGTTGAGGCAACAAACGAGCTCCGTTCCAAAACCGTCAGCAACGCAGCGACTTTTCTCACGTTCTGAATCCATGGTCCGTTTTTCAGCTTTTGCGTTGCCGAAGTTTGCGCAGTAAAGTGGCCAGGGACCTGTTGGGCCTATAGCCGTTTGGAGCACAAACGAGCTTTGTTCCAAAACTTCCCGCGCACGGCTTTCTGATCGTTCTGAACCCTCGGTTTTCTTCAGATTTTTGCCCGTCGGATCTGTTCGCCAGCAATATAATTAGGGCCCCGGGCACCATCCCGGGCCTGATAGCCGTTTGGGGTAACAACGAGCTCTGTTTCAAAAACCGTCTGCGTGCACGACTTTTTCTCGTCGTTCTACAACCCCTAAGTTAGTTTTAATATATTTGCCCGCTGGAAAGTTCGCGCAGTAAAATTGGGGCCCTCGGGGCACTGCGTGCTAGTCCCCGATTGCCGTTTGGGACAAACGAGCTCCGTTCCTCAAAACGTCTGCACGCACAGGACTTTTTTTCATCGTTTGAACCCTAGAATTCGTTTTCAGATTTTCACCCGTCGGAAAGTTCGCACAATAAATTGGGCCCAGGGCACCCCGTCCGGCCCGATATCCGTTGGACACTAATGAGTCCGTTCCTCGAACTGTCTACGCACACGACTTCTTTCATCGGTTTAGAATCTGAGTCCATCTTTCCAGATTTCTGCCCTCGGAAAGTTCGCGTTGTAAAATTGAGCGTAGGGCCCACTTGCGGGGCTCGATAGCTGTTGGGAAACGAAACGAGCTCCGTTCGCCAAATCGTCTTTCACCACGCTTTTCTCATCGTTTCGTACCTTGGTTCATTTTTAGTTTTTTGCCGCGGAATTTCGTGCTGTCAAAATGGGCCCCGGGGCACCCCCGTCGGCCGATGGCCGTTTCTGGCACGAATGAGTCCGTTCGAAAAAAACCGTCTGACGCAAGGCTTTTCTCATCGTTTTCCGAATTTCTCCGCCGAAAGTTCGCGCAGTAAAATCGGGAACCGGGGGACCCCACCGAGTCGGATAACGTTTCAGGTAACCAAACGAGCTCGTTCCGAAACCGTCTGCGCGTACAGATCATTCTCGTCGCTTCTGAACCCCTGGGTCCCGTTTTTAATTTTCGCTCGCTAGAAATTCCAACCAATGAAATCGGGCATCGGGGCACCCCGTGGGCCCGATAGCTGTTGGGGCATCATATGAGCTCCGTTCCTAAACCGAGTCTGCGCGAACGGCTTCTCGTCATTGTTCTGAAGCCTGGGTTCGTTTTAGCTTTTTGTCCGCTGGAACAGTTCGCGCAGAAAAATTTGGCCTAGTGCACCACCATCCGCCGATATGATGTTTGGGGCACCAATGAGCTTCGTTCCCAAACCGTTTGTGCGCCAGGCTTTTTCTCATCGTTCTGAACCCTGGGTTCGTTTTTATATTTTTCGCCCGGAGAAGTTCGCGCATTAAATTGGGCCCGAGCAACCCGACCGGGCCTGATAGCCATGTGGGGAACAAACGAGCTCTGTTCCCAAACCGTCTACGTGCAAACGGCTTTTTCTCATGTTCTAACCCTGGGTCCATTTCAGATTTCACCTGCCAGAAATTTGTGCGGTAAATTAGGCCGAGGCCCCCTCAGGCCTTATGACTTGGGGCCCTAAAACGAGTTACGTTCCCTAACGTATGCCGCGCATGGCTTTTTTCTCCATCGTTCTGAACCCTTGTCCGTTTTCAGATTTTTGCTATGCGAAGTTCGCCTAGTAAATTTGGTCGCGGGGCCCCCTAGCCGGGCCGATAGCCGTTTGGGCAACCAAAGAGGTTCGTTCGCAAACTGTCAGCGCGCACGGCTTTCTCTCATCTCTGAACCCTGGGTTCATTTTCATATTTTTCGCTCGCCGAAGTTTGCGCTAGTAAAAGTAGGCCTAGGCACCCGTTCGGGCCCGATAGCCATTTTGGAGCACCAAACGAGCTTTGTTCCAAAACCGTCCTCCGTGCAGACTTTTTTCTCATCGTTCTGACTTCTGGTTTCTCCTTCAGATTTTCGGCCAGCCGACTATTCGCGCAGTATAATTGGCCTGGGGAACCCTCCGGCCTGATAGCGTTTGGGTAACAAACGAGCTTTGTTTCCAAAACCGTCTACCGGCACGTATTTTTCTCGTCGTTCTGACCCTTGGCCATTTATGTTGTCGCTGGAAAAGTTGCGCATAAAACTGGGCCGGGGCACTGCCAGCCGGGCCGATTGCCGTTTGTGGGCACCAACGAGCTTCGTTCTCTGAAACCGTCCTAGACCGACGGCTTGTTTCTTTTTCAGACCCTCTGTGTTTTCTTTTCAGATTTCTGCGCGCCGGACAGTTCGCACGGTAAAATTGATACCCTGGCCCACGCGGGTCGATGGCTGTTTGGGACACTAACGAGCTCCGTTCAAAAATCGGCTGCCACATCACGACGGCTTTTTTTCTCATCGTTCTGACCCATCGGGTCATTTTATTTTGTCCGTGGAAAGTTCGTTGCATTCACATTGGGCCCCGAGGCCGCCCCCTGTGGGGACGATTGCGTTTGGGGGCACGAATGGCATGTTTTGAAAACGTCTGACGCAGGCTTTTTATCACGTTTTTTCAATTTCGCCTGCCAGAAAGTTCGCCAATAGTAAAATCGGGCCCCGGGGGACCCACCGAGTCCAGATAGTTCATATAACAAACGAGCTCCGTTCCGGAAACCGTCTGTGCGTACGGCTTTTTCTCGTCGTTCTGAACCCCTGGGTTCGTTTTAGATTTTCGCTCGTAGTTAACAGATCCGCAATCCAATCGGCCACCGGGGCACCCTCACCGGGCCGATAGCCGTATGGGGCATCATACGAGCTCCGTCCAAAACCGCATGCGCACAGGCTTCTTCTCCTCATCATTCTGAACTCCCCTGGGTCTTTTTTAGATTTCACGACACTGAAAGTTCGTAAGTAAATTGGGCCCTGGGGCACCCGCAGTGCCAGAGAGCCGTTTGGTCCCTGAACGAGCTCCGTTTCCAAACGTCCGCGCGCATGCTTTTTCTCATATTTTTAACCCACTGGTCGTTTTCAATCAAATTTTCAGGCATCCGCCAGAAAGTGCCAGTTAAATTGGGCTTCGGGGACCCGTGGGCCGGATATTATTCAAGACAAGCTTTGTTCCAAATCGTCTGCGTGCCCATTTTTCTCATTTTCTGACCTCTGGGTTCGTTTCTATATTTTCCGCCCCGCCGAAATGTTCGTGCAGTAAAATTGGGCCGGGGAACACCGCCGATCCGATAGCGTTTGGGCACCAATCGAACTCTATTCTCAAAACTTCTACAACGCACGCTTTTTCAAATTGGTTCTGAAATTTCTGCGTTGTTTTCCAGATTTTCATGTCCGCCAAAATTTCGTAGTAAAATTTGGCCCTGGGAAGTACCGCCGGGCTCGATAGCCCTTTGAGGACCAAACAAGCTTTCGTTCCTAAAACCTGAGCACGCTTTTGCTCATAAATTTGAACCCCTGGGTCCGTTTCAGATTTTCCCCACCAGAGTTTGTGGAGTAAAAATTTTGTGCCGGGGAAGTGGGCTCAATAGTCTGTTTAGGACAAAGAGCTCTGTTCCATACGGTCTGCGTAGATCGGCTTTTCTCATCGTTTTGAACCTTTGAGTCCGTTTTTTTTATTTTCGGCGGAAAAGTTCGTACAGTACAATTTTGGTTTCGGGGCACCCCGCCCTGAGCCCGATTAGCTATTTGGTGCAACAAAAAGCTGTTCAAATCTTTTGCATCGCAAGGCCTTTCTCTCATCGTTCTGTGGCCTCTGGGTTCGTTTTAAGATTTCGCCGCTGGAGAGTTCGTATAGTAAAATGGCCATGGGCAGCCGGTGAGCCATACCTTTGGTCACCCAACGAGCTTCCATTCCAAACCATCTGCGTGCACGAATTTTTCTCATATTTTGAAACCGCTCGGTTCGTTTAGATTTTTCGCCGGAAAGTTTCGAGCATAAAATGGACCCGGGGCCCCCGTCGGACCGATAGCTTTGGTGCAAACAAGCTCCGTTTCCCAAAGCGTTGCGCGCAACGGATTTTTCATCGTTCTGAGCCCGGTTCGTGTTTAGATTTGCCACACCGAAAAGTTCTCGCAGTAAAATTGGGCCTCGGCTCCACCGCAGACTCGATACGTTTGAAGACAATGGCTCGTTCAAAATTGTCTGGGCGCACGGATTTTCTCTCATCGTTCTGTTAACCCCTGGTTGGTTTCAGATTACTCGCTGGAACAGTTCGTATAAAATTGGGCCCAAGACACACACCGGGCCCGAAGCCGTTTAGGGCACAAAAGAAGTCCATTCTCAACCGTCTACGTGCATCGCTTTTTCTCATGTTGTAACGTTGGGTTTCGTTTTCAGATTTTGGGCGCCGGAAATTTTTGCGCAGTAAAATGGAGCCTCGGACAACCCCCGTCGGGTCCGATAGCCGTTGGCGTAGTAACGAGTCCGTCCAAAATCGCTGCGCCAGGGTTTTTCTTATGTTTCTGAACCCCTGGGTTCTTTTTCAGATTCCGTGGAAAGTCGTGCGTAAAATGAAACCCCAGGGCAACCTCTCGGGCCCATAGTGGTTTGGGCAAAAATGAGCTCGTCCCAACCGCTTCGTGCACTTTTCATGTTCTAACCCCTAGGTCGTTTTCAGATTTTCGCACTTTCGGAAAGTTCACGCAATAAAATGTGGCCCGGGGCACCGCCAGGTCTAGTGTTTAGGGGCACCAAACGAGCTCTTCTCAAAACAATTGCGCGCACGGCTTTTTCTCATCGTTCTGAACCGCTGGGACGGTTTTCAATTTCGCTGCCCCGAAAGTTCGCGAGTAAAATTGGCCCGGGCACCACCGCCGGCAGAAGCGTGTTGGGGCACCGAATGGCTCTGTTCCCCAACCAGTCTCTGCACGCATCGCCTTTTTCTCGATTCGTTTGAACTCTGTCTTCTGTTCATTTTTTCGCTCGTGAAAGTTCGCACAGTAAATGGGCCCAGGGTACCGGCCAGGAATAGCCGTTTGGGGCACCGAACTAGTCTGTTCTTAAACTGTCTACGCGAGGTGGTTTTTTTCTCATCGTTCTGAACCTTGGGTCGTCTTGATATTGTTGCCCAGAGTTCTCTCAGTGAAATTGTCCCAGCGACACCCTGTCCGCTTGTGATATGCCGTTTTGGGCCCACGCCAAAACGGCGATCGGGCCCTGCGGGGATGCCCTGAGGCCCAATTTTACTGCGAGAACTTTTCGGCAGGCGAAAATTTGAAAACGAACCCAGGGGTTTAGAACGATGAGAAAAAGACGTGCACGTAAACGGTTTTGGGAACAAAGCTCGTTTGGTCCCCCAAAACAGTTATCAGGCCCTGCGGGGATGCCCTGAGGCCCAATTTTACTGCACGAACTTTCCGGAGGGCGAAAATCTGAAAACGGACCCAGTGGTTCAGAACGTCGAGAAAAATCCGTGCGTGGAGACGGTTTTTGGAACGGAGCTCGTTTGTTGCCCCAAACGGCTATCGAGACGGGCGGGATGCCACGGGGCCCAATTTTACTGCGCGAACTTTCAGGCAGACGAAGATGTGAAAACGAACCCAGGAGTTCAGAACGATGAGAAAAAGTTGTGCGCGTAGACGGTTTTGAGAATGGAGCTCGTTTGGTGCCCCAAACTGTTATACTGCGCGAACTTTTCGACGGGCGATAATCATAAAAAGGACCCAGTCGTTCAGAACGATGAGAAAAAGCCATCCGCATTGATAGTTTTGACAACAGAGCTCGTTTGGTGCCCCAAACGGCTATCCGGACCGGCGGGGGTTCCCAGGGTCCAATTATACTGTGCGAACTTTCCGGCAGGCAAAAATCTGAAAAACGGACCCAGGGATTCAGAACGATGAGGAAAAGCCGTGCGCGCAGACGGATTTTGGGCAGGAGCTCGTTTGTTGCCCCAAACGGCTATCAGGCCCGACGGGTGTGCCCTGAGGCTCAATTATAGTGCGTAACTTTCCGACGGGCGAAAATCTGAAAAACGAACCCAAGGGTTCAGAATGATGAGAAAAAGCCGTGCGTGCAAACGGTTTTGGGAACGGAGCTCGTTTGTTATCCGAAACGGCTATAGGGCCCCGTGGGGGTCCCCAAGGGCCCAATTTTACTGCCCAAACTTTCCGGCGGGCGAAAATCTGAAAACGGATCTAAGGGTTCAGAACGATGAGCAAAAGCCTTACGTG
>NW_024064490.1:0-2043 GCF_009727055.1 Benincasa hispida | reverse complement strand
TTTATTTATTAAACATGTATAAGAGTAAATAAGGTGAAACAAACATGAATGCACCAAACCATATTCATAACCTGAAGGAAAGGGGGGAAATAGACACAAGTCATATTTAAAAAAAACTATAAAAAAAATAAATACAAAGAAACTTCTTCAATAGAAAAAATAAAAAATAAAAACAAACCATGTATATATCTGAAAATAAATGGTGTAATATCGTTAATTTATAGACGAGAGAAAGACTATAGAAAATAAATACAAAGAAAATTTTTCAATAAAATAAATAAATAAAATAAAAACAAACAATTATAGGAGCTTGGTGTATATACCTCGAACAGAAAAAAGAGATAATAAAGAAAGAGCGATTACCTTATAAAATTAATAATGTAATGTAGTTAATTTATAGATGAAGTTTAGATGTAGCTAATTTTTTAAATAGAAATTAGAGTTGATCTTAAGTCAAATCTTGAAAAATAAAATAAAAATAAAAATAGAATTGTGAAAATCAATCAAAATTGAAAATCGAATTATTTTAAGGTGATTATGAATGCGATCTCCATAATATTTTGAAATTAACAAATTGTTTGATGATTATAATTGAAATATTTTTTCTTTTCTTCTCTTCTTTTTTTTTTTCAAATAATTTAAATAGATATAGATATAGATATAGATTTTATATAAAATGGGATTTTTCTAAGGGAAATTGCATTGTATGGCAAATACATCTTAAGAATCCAAAGTCATAACTTCAACTTTTTTGTAATTGCAGGTGTGACAATCACATAGAAATCACATAAAAATCAGTTAACAATCACATATAAATCAGATAGCAATCAAATTTTCAAGTAGAAATTTTTTGACATGTTTGCAAAAAAGTAAAACTTAGAGATACGCGCCAAATTTTCATTTTTTTTTATTAAAGTTGCAATTGCCCCTTTTTTTAATGCCATTATACATGAATGGTTCCCTTTTAGAAAATAAGATTTTTTTTATATATACATACGATCATTTAAGTGAATTAGATTTTCTAAACTAATTTATTATACATTTAACTTAAATCTAATTAGATTATTTAAAAATTTAATGTGAAATTACCCATATATCCTCATGACCCTCGATTAAAGGGGCAAAAAGAGAAATCAAATGTTTCTTCTCCTTTATGAGTAATCATTTGAATTATTAGTCAAATTCTAAAATAAAAAATAATATTTAAAAAAACAAACTACTTTTTAATCGGTTTAATAACCATTTAATTTTTTTAAAATTGTATTTGATTTCTTACCACTATTTTAGTATGGATTTTATCTTTTTCAATTAAACATTCGATTTCTTAATTCGAAAAAAAAAATTACATTTCTTTTTAATTTTTAAAACTCTGACTTGAATTTTAAAAAACATCTTTAAAAAATAAATAATAAAATAAAGAAAGCAATAAAAAATAATAGCTCACTTAAAACAAATGTATAAAATGATGGTGTCTCAATAGCATCCAACTAAAGGACTCCAAAACTAAATATTAATAAAAATGAAATAAATCCTCTCATTTTGAACTCTTCCCAAAATGTACTTGAAGAACTATATATCTAATATTTAATTAAAAACATTTTTCAACTTTTAATCATCTTTAAACACCAATATTTAGCTTTCTAATTGGATAACTTTTCTGTTTATCCTAATTAAATAATCACTCTTTTTTTTCTCTCTTTTTATAATGCCTCATCTTTTTCCAACCAATCCCACTTGAAGATTGAAGACATCACAACTACTTCCAATACATCTAACCTCCACTACAACTTTGGCTTCAAAAATCAAAACTTTATTCTCATTCATCACAATCAATTTGTAATACATTGGTTTTATTTTTTTAATGTTTTATTCTTATCATTTTTTGTTGAATTATTAACAAGAATAAAACAATTTTAAGTTTCTACAAAATATAATTATGACCTTTCTTATTTTAATTAGAGATTTCTTTATGAAAAATGGGTTGCCAATTACTTTTATATATAAAATATTATCGGGTACATGAACTATTACTCAAGCTCAAAG
>NW_024064489.1:0-2592 GCF_009727055.1 Benincasa hispida | reverse complement strand
TTCAACATTTGATAATTGCTCAGAATTAAAAATTAAAATAAAGATTTTCTAATTTTTCTGATTCCTTCTATTACCAAAGTTTTTTCATTTATTGTACAAGAAGACATCAACGATAAATTTGTTATTGTTACAGGAAGAACCGAAGACAAGAAATGAGGTTGCAAGCAGTTAAACATTATCGTCTTCTTTCAGTTATGCTGTTGTAACCATTAGAGCTTCTTCGGTGATTATGAGCACCTGTATAAAAAGAAAAGGAATGAAAGAATAGAACGAGAGAGAGCAAGACATTCATTCTGTAAAAAGTTTTAAGAAAAAGTAATAAAAGAGACCCTCCCGATTTGCAACTATTGCCTACACGATCGTCTAATGCTTCGTACTATCGTTTACATAATTGAACTATCGTCTAGTTCTTTGGAGCTTCGTATGTACGATTGAGCTGTTTTCAGGTAAACGATTGAAGAGTCCTAAAGCCTTAAGCATACAGTCTTCCTTGAGTCTTGAAGTGTACTTGACCGTTAAAGCTGAGTAGTTTTGGCTTGCAAACAAGTTGATCATAGTTATCTGAGGCAACAAGTGGTATCAGAGCTCAGTGAACAGTTCAAGATAAATCCAAGATTTGAATTCTTGCATACTTAGAATCAAATAAGTAAATCTTGAAGTTCAAGAATGGCTACAACCAGGTATGAAATCGAGAAGTTTGATGGTAAGACAGACTTTGAATTATTAAAAGCAAAGATTAAGGTAGTTTTGGGTCAGTAAAAGGCACTTCTGGCCATCACGCACCCTGCAAAATACCCTGAAATGCTCACTGATGTAGAGAAAGAGACAATAGAGGTAAATGCTTATAGAACTATTATCTTAAATGTTACAGATAGGGTTTTAAGGCAGATTGTTGACCAGCCTACTGCTTATGACCTGTGGAAAAAACTAAACGAGATTTATCTCAACAAAGACTTGCTTAGTCAAGCTTTCTTGAGGGAAAGATTTTTTTCACATACAAGATGATAATTTGAATGAATTCAAGAGACTATCATCAGAATTCAAATCAATAGGAGTCAATATTGAGGAAGAAAAGGAAGCTTTCATCTTACTTAAATCTCTACCAGAATTATTAAAACATGTCAAGATAGCCATGAAGTATGGTAGAGAACCAATAGAATAAGGGAGGAAAATAGACTAAGGATGCTATAGGGGAAAATTCCCTTGTGTATTCAGATGCCTTGGCTACAACTGAAGAGTGTGGAGAGTAGAATTCTATGGAGTCTCAAGATTGTGTGATAGATTCTGGTTGTTCAATCCATATGACACGATCTAAAGGATGGTTTTGTACCTAAAAGAAGTGGGATGGAGGGCTGATCTACATCGAAAAATGCAAGATGGTTCGGTGAAGTTGATAAGGAATGTGTGGTATATTCCTACATTGAAGAGAAATCTCCTATCATTGGGGATGTTTGACTCCATTGGTTGTGAATACAGAGAAGTTGGAGGCACTTTTGAAATAATTAAAGACTCAAAAGTAGTGTTGGTGGAACCCAAAGTTAGTGGCTTGTATGTCATTAAAGATGTGCAAATGGCACAAAAGGCTATCCCATATTAGTGTGAGAGGGATAAGTTCTCTTAATACAGGGGATTCTTCTTAAAGGTGTTAGAGATAGCTTGAAGTTTTGTGAGCATTGCATCCTTGGCAAAGCAACAAGGCAAGGCTTCCCTAAAGAACAACATACTTCCAAAGAGATACTTGAATATGTGCATTCAGATTTATAGGGGCAAGCTCACTTTTCTTCTCTAAGTGGAGAAAGGTACTTTCTTTCCTTTGTTGATGACTACTCAAGGAAGAGTTGAGTTTACTTTCTAAAAACCAAACATGAAGTGTTTAGTAGATTGAGAGAATGAAAGACCTTGATTGAAAAACAAACCTCTAAACATATTAAAGACTTGAGAACGAACAATGGTTTAGAGTTTTGTGCAGGGAGAATGGCATATTGAGGCATAGAATAGTGAGGTATACACCTCAACAAAATAGAGTGCTGAAAGATTGAACAAAACAGTGCTTGAAAGGGTGATCAGCTATCCAATGCTCTTTTGCCTGAAAATATTTTGGCTGAGGTTGTTTCCTACATGATCTACACTCTAAATAGGTGTCCACATCAGTCCATTGAGCTTAAAACTCCAGAAGAAAGGTGGATAGGACAGCTTCCCATGCTGGAACACTTGAAGGTGTTTGGGTGTGTAGGCTATGTGCATCAAAGCCAAGGTAAGTTGAAACCTAGGGTTGTCAAATGCATGTTTCTAGGCTTTACACTGGGAGTGAAGGGTTATAGACTATGGCATCCTGTTAAAAAGGGATGTGTTAATAGTAGAGATGTTGTGTTCAGAGAAAATGAATTTTTTATGATGTCTGAGCAACCATCAACATTTATGTCTAAGACTAGTAGCCTAAAGTTTGAGATGGAGCCTCAAAATGATTAAGGATTCTTCTTCTTCTTAAAATGTAGAAGTTGAAGGTGATGACACTAGTGAGACCATTGAACTTGTGTCAAGTGAACAAGTAGAGGCACAAGGAGATTTACAGAATTATTCCTTAGCAAGAGA
>NW_024064488.1:0-1326 GCF_009727055.1 Benincasa hispida | reverse complement strand
GTCACCATGATAAGGTATCCCACCTAAATTCTTATACTACAGACCTATTTAGGTTATCACTTAAGGCATGATCCACTTGTATATCACATATACATGCTTAAGTTCATATAAGATAACCAAGAAGCTTTGTTTATTGGATATGAGTAAATGCCAGAATTAAACAACAATTATTTTATTCATCAAACAATGTGTATCTTTACAAAACAACGAGACTCCGAGAGAATTAGGACACCAATCCCAACATGTGACTGGATCGAGGAGGATTTTGTGAAGTCCTTTTGGCTTCAAAGGTAAGTGTTATTTCTTCCCTTCTTCCTCCCTCGATTAGCATGATGTAAAATTCTCTATATAATGCATATTTTCTGTTTTGTAATTTTAATATGTGAAGAAATGAAAATTGGGATCAATTCTGCTTCCGCTGCAGACCTCACAGTTCCTTTCAATTGGTATTAGAGCGGCGTTCTTGGTACCCAATTTTTCTCTTTTTTTTCCATAATAGAATTTTAGTTTGATGGTGGGTGTTGCATTCTTTTTTTTCTTCATGTTGATGATGAATGGTTGGATGTGGTTTATGATTTATGGATGTTTTCGGGGTTAGGCATTAGATTTATAGCTTTTTTTTTTACAAATTTTTTTTATAAGGACCTGTTGTTTTTGGCATAATGATTGTTATAGATTTTGTAAATTCTTAGTCTTGAGTTATTCATGTTGTTCCCGGTGTTTTCAGGTGAAAATGAGGCCAAAATCAGAGAAGAATCGAAGGTTTTCGCATTTATACAATGACTATTGTACAGTAGCATTGCAACACTATGAAAGGCGAAACTAAATTTTTTTTTGTAGCATTGCAATGCTAGGTCAGAGCATCGCAATGCTCTAAGACGAAAACTTTTTTCCTATTTTAACGCGGTTCAATTCGTGGTTCAGCTTGTTTGTGTCTGGTTCACTTGGTTCGAGTTGTTTGCGGGCGGTTCAAGTTTTGGGCAGTCCGGTTTGTGCAGTTCAAGATCTGGTTCACCTATTTTTAACCGGTTAAGCTATTATTTATGTAATAGTGTTAGATCTAAAAAAAGCTATTATTCCTAGTTTAATTGGGGCTCGTTAGTGGATTTTATGTGTTTATTTCTCTATTTTGTAGGTACCAAGCAATCAAGAGGTAGAATTAATAATTTTGGTGAAGAATGGGGTTAATTTGTAGCAATTTGGAGTTGATTTGAACATTGGACTTTAAAGGAGTTGAAAAGGCCAAAATGCCATTGAGTTCACCGAATCTGAACAACCATTGAGCATCATTGAGTATCATCGAGTAAAAGGCTATCAAGTAATCAA
>NW_024064487.1:0-5402 GCF_009727055.1 Benincasa hispida | reverse complement strand
CTACTCATTGGTAAGATGGTAGGTCTATTGACATCAGTTAAGAACTGCGCTAGCGACCCAATCCAAATGAAAGATTTGAGAGAGACTTATTTTTCTGGGTATTCAGGATCTTTTGGTCAGGAAGAACAAAGTGCTAGTTGCTATTCTCAAGCACTGTACATTGACAGATGTTGCTCAAGTACTCAAAGTAGAACTCCAAAAAGGGTCCTACTTGCCTTTCAGGCATGGGAGTACATGGTCTTAGGAAATTGTCCTAAGACACCTCAAGAGGTTGAAGAGATTGATACGGGTCCCCTATTCATCTGTCTGGTTTGGCAGTTTAATGTATTCCAGATGTTGTGACTAAACCGGACATCTGCTCATAGGGGATTGTAGTAGATCAATCTAATCCAAGTAGGGTCACTGGACCGCAGTCAAAGAAACATCCTCAAGTACGAGAACAAGGACTACATGCTCGTGTATGGAAATGAAGGATTTGATCCTTACTAGATACACTAACTTTGACTTTTAGACTATTAAGGATTTCGGAAATCCACTTCAGGGTTAGTTGTTACTCTTACGGAGGGGCTATAGTGGTGGCAAACACGTAAGCAAGTGCACCGTTGAGTCCCCGATTGGCAGGCCAAGTATTGTAACGGCTTGTGAAGCTACTAAAGGATACCTTGGCTCAGGAAGTTCTGACTGATCTGGAAGTTGTTCCAGATCATGTCCTAGACCAAGTCACCCTTATTAGCGATAATAATTGTGAGCGTGGTTGAACCTTCAGGGAAGCCGTAGAAGTAACAAGCGCGACAACATATAGAGTGAAATTATCAATCTCATCTAATGAGATAGTGCATCGAGGAGTACGTGATTTGTCTACGAAGATCGCTTTCAGAGCACAACGTTGCTGACCCGTTTACAAAGGCTCTTCACAGTACAATTTTTTTCAGGGTCACCTTAGAGCATGGGGTCTATGGGACCGCCCGTGGTTAGACTAGTTAGGGCAAGTGGGAGATTTGTACTAGGCCTTAGCCCGTAGTTTATTGATTTTTACTTGTTGTTTGTACACCCCACTCGCCTTTTAGGACACAGTGGGAGATTGTTGGGGTTAATGGCGCCTAACTCTCGTTGGATCCTATAGTTTTGTAACACCTTGTATTGGAATAAGTTTGTGATGTAATAATATATGTAGTTTGTAAACACTGTTGTCTATGAAACATGAGTGTTTTATTTTCTTTACATAAACCAATAAACTAAGACCTTTGTTTGTCGTTGATAACTTAAACATGTATGTGTAAAGACATACATGGTGGATCAGCCTTAGAGGATATCCAAAATGGTTCTATAGTATATGGAGGTATAGGAGGAAACCTTATCCTGTGACACTACGGATGTGGCCCGCTTGTAAAATTGTTACAATTGTTGTGATGTGCTACAAGATTTTCAAATTCCTTACATTCATGTGGAGGACATGCGAGAAGGGGCGATCCTCTACAATGATAGTTTGTATTAAGACCGACCACGAATGGTGTATAGTCTCGTTATATAACATGTTCATGACGAGACTTCACTTTACTACGGGTGACCCATAGGTTAATATTGATCTTAATCCTGAGTGAAGTTTGGGAATTCTTGCCTTGATGGTAGTCCTTTGATTTATATGGGTGCGAGTTGCTAGATTGCTTTAACTCAAACCTACCACTTTGAGGATTTGACTGATTTGGGAGCTGGGAACTCAGCTACATAAGATGGAATTCACTTCTTCCTCGAAGCAAGGGTAAGTAGATAGATTGCTCCCTTAAGGGCTGATTTTGGGGCTTGAACGATGTAGTGCCACACACCTCATGGCCCGAGAGGTGTCCACTGATAATAGGACTATGAGATATTGTTCATTAGAGAGATCAATGGTACTTAACAAGTTAGATGTAACTATAGGGGAAAATGGTAAATTGGCCCAGCTGTACTTACGAGCATCTGTGAAAGGTTATCGTACTGTTGATTGTTTATATCCGATGGACACAGAAATATATCTATGGTGAGAAGAGTGCAGCTATCGGTCTCTAGCGGAGTACCCGAAAGTTAACGGATGGTGGATTTCGTGGCTAAAGAGTTTAGTCAGCTATTCACGTACTGTTGGAGCTTCAAGCTACATGTCTATAAAGTCCCCTTGGTAGCTCAATG
This sequence comes from Benincasa hispida, assembly GCF_009727055.1. Classification (NCBI taxonomy): domain Eukaryota; kingdom Viridiplantae; phylum Streptophyta; class Magnoliopsida; order Cucurbitales; family Cucurbitaceae; genus Benincasa; species Benincasa hispida. The sequence goes on along the minus strand of NW_024064487.1, from coordinate 3,239 downwards.
AATTCAAGTTGACAATCAGTTTTTGGGTCAGTTTGAACTATTCAAATTGACAAGAAAAAGTTTGATTATATATGATATGATTAAATTGGCCAATTATATATTATATAGTTGACATGATGTATGAGATACATTATATCGAGGAAAAGGATATAAATATGATTTATATCTAGTAGAGGAGAAAAGGACTATGGTTTAAATGTTGCATTTGATGTGATATTAAAACTATAGGTTATATTGGATTAATCCACTAACCAACACCTCGACCACTCACTTAATGTTGATTGAAGTATCAATCAGCTGATTAAGTGAGTGGTTGCATGTACAAACACCTTAAATACTCCAATTTTTTAGATTGGAATGACTTCATGCATTCTGAAATTCTGAAATTCAGATTTTTCTTGTTTTCTCTCAAACCCTTATCGTTCTCTCACCTAATTCACCTCAATCTAAGATTCGACCTCTCAATCCAAGTTAGAGGATAGTAGACACTAGAAGAATTTCGGTCTTTAATGTTGGTTTTAAACCGACATTAAAGGGCTTTAATGTCGATTGACAACAGACATTAAAGATAGTTTTATTAAAGCCCTTTAATGTCGGTTTTAAACTAACATAAAGGGCTTCAATAACACAACCTTCAATGTCGGTTGCAACCGACATTAAAGACCTTCAGTGAAATTTCCAACCAACATTAAAGGTCTTTAATGTTGGTTGCAATCGACATTAAAGGTCTTCAATAAAATTTTCAACCGACATTAAAGGTCTTCAATGAAATTTCCAACCAACATTAAAGGTCTTTAATGTCGGTTGCAACCGACGTTAAAACCTGTGTTTTTTTTTAAAATTCTTAACCGACATTGAAGCCCGAATCTGTCCATTTTTTCTAAATTCCATTGTCGAATCTACCGAATCCATTTTTTTGGTCAATAAGTTAAAAACGACATTATATGTCTCGTGTTGGGTGAGGAAATGTCCGTCATTGTTTTATATTAAAAAATATACAAATTTGCATGGCAAGCCCATCATTATTTGTCTTCCACCTATGAATTTATCCACAAACAAGAATTAATATTTCTAATTCGTTACATATACTCATCAAAATATGAAATAAACACACTAATCACCAACATTTGCATAACAATACCAAAACCAGACTTTCATAGAATACTTATACCAAAGCCATCATTTCTCTCATTCACAAATATCAGTTAGTACTAATTCCATGAATACTTAACACCGAATACCCCATGAACACAAAAAATATATTATACATAAATCTTCCAATAATAAATAAATCATGTCCTCCACCTATGAATTTATCCACAAACGAGAATCACAATACCAAAACTAGACTTTCATAGAATACTTACACCAAGCCATCATTTCTCTCATTCACAAATATCAATTAGTACTAATTCCATTCACAAAGATCATGGTTAGATAAATTTACATTCATTCTAAGCTAGCATTTACATTCTATTGAGACAAAAAACAAGAATTACATCCTTATACAAATCGGCCAACAAAACTTGCCCATTGGGTTCAAATTACGTCAATCTCTCCTTGCGTATATGCATCTTTTGTATTGAACTACAAAAAGGAAAAAAAAGATAAATTCAACATAAGTTTACGCCCATTTATTAAATTAAAGCTAGTACCATATAAAAAATATTGACGAGGGCACTGCATATAAAGAAGTTGAAAAAAGTTGTTAAATTGTTATAAAGAAGTCGAATGAACATAAATTGTTAAAAAATAAATGCAAATTTACCTTTATAGGTTTCCATTTTGGATAAGACCAATGGTGTTGGAGATCATGCTTGGCTTGCCATGTTTTCAATCCACTAAATAGTTTAAAAACATTAGTTAAATATAAATACTTCAATTAAGAGCTAAGAAAGTTCAATTACACTTACATATTTATAACTCCATGAAAATCCTCTTGAACCTTAATTCGAAGAGAGTCCAAAACATAAACATAATTTTCTTGTAGATTGATTACAATCAATATCCAATGATAACTATAATAAGCAACAATTTTGAAATATTAGTACGTGTATAATACAAATTAAAAATAACTTAAGAACTTGTATGTACTTACCCTGTGTTATATGGAATGAGGACTAATTGGTCTAAATTAGCCAATTCTAGTTGATTGGCTAAATTTCTGGATCGGATATCTTGAGATTTCACGTGTGGCAATATTCTTGCTTGATCAATTATAAAAAACTTCTTCGTAATATTACGACCACATTCATCCCAAAGATACTTAAACAAAGTAAAAGTTATTATTTATAAACATGAAACAAAATATACATGAGTGAATCTAGATGAGTAATACTTATGCAATGTATGTCAAAATACACATGTAGCCTATTTTAACCATATTGCAATATTGGATCAGATCATCGCGGCCTAAATAAATAAATTTGTCTCTTCCAAATATATGCTCGTCCAAAGTGATACCGATCATGTCTACATCGTTCATGTTATGCATGGCATGTCCATTCAATAGTTTGATAGTACCATTGGCGTTAATATATTTGGAGGACTGGCTGAAGCTCTTAATTGGTGAATGATCCTACCATAACCAAAGTTACAAAAATTCAAAGTAGGAAAAATAATAAATAACCAAACTCATATACTAAAAAAGAGACATACTTTTTTCTTGTCAACCATAACTAATAGTTCACGAGGCCATTTTATGAAGTTGCCCATTGCTTGCTTTAAGAACTCTATTTTACCCTTCACAGGAATTGGTATAGGCAAATCTTCTCTGATGACAATGTCAATCAGAACTTTAATAGTTAAGCATGACACATCATCATCAAATGTTGTGGCTACTGGAACAATATTATCTATAGTTCCTATAGCCAAGTGGCATGGTGTCCCTTTAACAAATTTAAAAGAACTTATGTCATGCATGGTTAAGTACGTATAATATGATTAAAATTTAAAAGCCACAACAAATAAATTACCTCCAAATCTTCTTTAGACATCTTCTCAGGATCTTCTTCTTCAGATGCACTTAGTGCAACACTTCCAACATATGATTTGGATTGATGAGATTGTCTGCTGTGAGTTCTTTCTCTTGACACTTTACCATGTCGAACATTTTTTTTTACTAGAGCCTCCTTCAATTTCTTGGCTCATAGAGGACTTTGGTTTTACTAATTTGAAATATTAAGAATGGGAAACAAAATCACCCATTCCTTTAACACATCCCCAATGTTCTTCCGTAC
>NW_024064486.1:0-1119 GCF_009727055.1 Benincasa hispida | reverse complement strand
AGGTCTTCCGCTGCGTTGAGTTCCAAAGCTTGAAGAACGTCTTCAACTGGTATGAGAACTCTTTCCCTTACTTGTTAGTGTTCAAAACATGCCGTTAATTATTGTATATTTACATAACTGTATGTTCGAATGTATTGGTGTATTTCAGTCACGGTAAAATTGAAAAGATCCGACGGCGCTCATGGATACTCTTCGTAAAGTGATCCTTCAGTGACAGTGTATCTTCTAGCACCTTTGGTCAAAAAAATTTACGCTTGCCCCGCTCTTACTATTTTCCCTTCTATTTTCTCCTCTTTCCTTTTGTTTGAATCTCTTCATCTGTATTCTCTTCACTATCAGTTTCTTCTTCTATTTTGTCTTCCTCATCAACAATTTTCTTCTGCTTCTGGTTTCTCGTTGGTCTCTCCTTCTGAAAGCGAATCTCTTCACTCTCTTCATTATTAGTATCTTCCTCTTCATTGTGCTCTTCTTGAACTTGTTCCTCCTTATTTTGCTCCTCTTCTACTCGATTTGCATTTACTTTCTCTTGGTCTTCTTCTAGTTTCTCTTCATCTACTTGTCTTCATTTTCTTTCTTTTTCTCAATTTGTTTTTCTTCATTGATTTTCTACAAGAAGATATTGGAGTTCATAAGAAGAACACTAAATGATAGACAATGATAACCTATTATCATTGTCTATCATCACTTATATAAACAACGATATTTACCTTTTTCTCATTTCTATGTTTAGATCTTCTTTCTCTTTTTTTATTTTCTTATGGTTCAACTTCTTTTGCTTCAGCTTCTTGTTTTTCTTTATCTGTTTCATCATATTCTTCCTTTTTTGTTTCAATTTCAATTTCAGTGTCTTCTTCGACTTCATATACCTATAAGCATATGATAGAAAGTAAAAATCATTGTCTATCTCATATAGACAGAGATAGTATTCTATCTCTATCTATCTCAGATAGACAATGTAGAACTCTATTAGTGTCTCTCTCGGATAGACAAAAATAGTATTCTATCTCTGTCTATCTCAAATAGACAATGATAAATCTCTATCGGAGTCTATGTGAGATTGACATTGATAGCAGTCTATCACTGTCTATCTAAGATACAAAGTGATAGAGGACTATCATT
>NW_024064485.1:0-1635 GCF_009727055.1 Benincasa hispida | reverse complement strand
CTTGTGCTCGACGCAACCATGCACTATAGAGATATAGTCATGCGGCTGACCACCGAGAGGTGTGCGATGCGTTAGTATGACGAGCTGAGATTACTCGAGCGATTTAAGATAATAAATATTATTATGCGTTAACAATTGTTGTGTATCTACCAATTCTCATCGCAAGTTTTCTATTGCTTAATCTGTTTAGTTAGAAGTAATGTATAATCCATTAACTTATTCTTTTTACTTTTATTCATCGCCTCAAATGCATTACTTCACAAGCATTATTAAGTAACAAGTCCCTGTGTTCGACCTCAGATTACCCGAGAAACTTGCGTTCTCATTATACTTGGCGAGAAGGCAAGAAAATTTGTGATAGGAACGCATGGTCATTGCATACTAGATTAATGCATACTTTCCATTCCAACGCATGACCTCCGACGCATGGGCTTAAATGCATAGCTTAAGATATGCAACACACATAATTGCGTTCAACTAATTTTCGTCACCAAGTTTTTGGCGCCGTTGCCAAGGAACTTGGCAGCTAATAGTTTGTTAAGTTTTGTGTTTTTGTGGGCACCCTTTTTAGTCTCAGGCATATTGTAGCTTGTGCGACCAAGTTGCAAATAATAATTGAATGAAGGAGATATATCGAAAGTCAATATTGACTCCGAGATAGAAAGGCTATCTGTCGCATGAGCTGAAAGCAATCTTAGGCGCATGTCGGCCAACATGCGTCCAAAAATTATTGGAAACTCCAATGGTCAAGACAACGAATCTCGACCTATGCAGTTGAGATCAATCTCATGTATGGAAGACTCCTTGCGGTAGCTTCACTTCAATTTCTCCAGGGATGTCTTCTACTCTATCTTTACTTTGCTTTTCTTTCCTAGTTAACTTTAGATTATTTATTTGATTATTGCCATTTTAGATTTGCGACTGCTTTCTTAGATGAATTTGCGTTAATAATTCCACTTGATGCCATGGTTAGGAAGAAGAATCTTCTCCATCATTCAACGCATGGCTATTTCTCCGCATGAGTTTTAAGTACTGACAAAATTGATATTTTACTTAAGGTTATTTTCTTGTTATCCTTTATGCATTATCCTTTTGACATTCTCCTTGTCCGATTGCGGTCCTTTGTGATGCATCTATGATGGTACATATAATTCACCGCATCCGCTAACTAAGCATCACAAGGCTCTCCTTACTTTAGTAGCCTCTTCAAAATTTGATAGTCTAAGTTTTATTTTGTGCAAACCTTTGCTCAAACATTCGTTACTGCATCCTTGTTGAGTTTGTTTTTAGCTTTGCGGTGAGAGCACTGCCAACCTCTAAGTTTGGGAGCTGCAGCAATTCCAGAGATTTGCGTTCATTACATTGCGATCATTTTTTTAAAAAAAAATCAGAATAACAACTCTACTATCAACGCAATGAGGAAACCCATGTTGATAAGAGTTAAGTTGTGAAAGACACTTACCCGCAGTTGGATGTCCGCATGACACCTATGGGGGCAAGCTAAAACGAAGGTAAGTCGCCAGGATCAATGCATAAGCGCAACTCCTCTATCGGGGGCAAGCCAAATCAAACGAGACAAGAGTTGAGTTGAATATGGAACGCAATCGATGTTGGATGCCCACATGACACACGTGG
>NW_024064484.1:0-1415 GCF_009727055.1 Benincasa hispida | reverse complement strand
AATTTTGTAGCTTTCTGGCAATTTTTGTAGTGATATGTATGAAAGAAATAACTCTTTGATCTAAACTTCTTATTTGTATGCCCAAGCTTTCATCGTATAAGGTTTTCTTTAGTTCAACAATTGTGGGGTGAGTTTATGAAGATTGAACCATCGATCTTTGAGGTTGTAATTGATGTCTTAGTACTCGAATTGGCCATAGTAAAATTGGGACTATGGGAGTATTAGAATTTTCCAATGGTATTTCGTAAATGGATAGAAGTTGCATTAAATAATATCCTTCTATTAATTGGCTATGTTTCCTGAAGATATGTCGATATATCTTAAATTGAAGGGTTCGACATTGATATTAAATATCTACGGAAATTTTTAATAATTTTTATAAATGCTTGTAAAACATTAAAAAAAATGTCATCTATTTGATCCAATATGAATATAAATACTAATAATAATATACATAATTAAGTTTAAGAATAAAAACATCTTAATTATTAATCTCTCTCTCTCTCTCTCTCTCTATATATATATATATATATATTTTACTTACAGAAATATCCATTGATATTTATATCTTATCGATATATCCATAAAACAAAAATCTCGATATCGATTTTAATCTTTTGCGTTTATGTATGTTTATGGGGACGGTAGGACATGTGGGAAATTATTTCTCATTTAATTTATTATTACTATTTTTTCCAAAAGATCAATTTAATGAAAAGAATTAGGATAAATTGCAAAGAGGTGTGTGGTATAAAATATGAACTTGAATCACAATCAATACAAATATAATTTCAATTCACTTAAGAACAAATGAATATTTCAATAATAAAAATTCTCAATTCACTAGTAACAAAGACATTCAATAACAACAAACTTTCATTTTTCTTAATATCTCTTCTCCTTTTGGAATCAATCAAAAAAGATCATAAAAATAATATAAAGACATAAATGTTTCTCCTAAAATCACAAGCACATACTTTGTATTTCTTCTCCTATCAATACGTCTTCTAAAAATAAGCAATATTGTAAATTCAAGAGGCATCATAAGAAACCACTAAGCTCAAGCTGGGTTTTTTTAAGGCCAAATTTCAAAAAATTCTCCCCTCTTGAAATCAATTGGACACTCCCTTTAAGACATTTAGCACATATCAACTTGAGGGTAGAAATATCAAACTAATTTTTAAACAAAATTTTACTCCAGAGACATTTACTCCCCCTAAAGGTATAAACAATAATATACATAAGTGGGTACAAAACTAAAGAAACATGTGAAGGTTCGCAGCGGAAGAGGATCGTTCCAATTTTACAATTTTCACAAAATCACAAATTTACAAAAACGATCAAATTATGCAATATAATAAAATTACAACATGCTTTTAAGAATAATTAGGGAAGAAGCAAACATACCCTTGAAC
>NW_024064483.1:0-6204 GCF_009727055.1 Benincasa hispida | reverse complement strand
ATTCGCTAACCGTTCCTATATATATATATATATATATATATATTCAGATAAATTCATGAATTATAAATTTAGGTTTTTATTAGATAAATTTCCATATATAGAAAAAACTGTCAAACTATTTACAGAAAAAAAAATCTATAGATACTTATAAACTTCTATCAGTTTCCATTTATAAATTTTTATCAGTTTCTATCACGATAAATAACTTATAAACTTCTATCAAGCCTCTAATCGACTTTTAAAAGAACCAGTAATTTTTTTGTTATTTCGTGTAAATAGTTTTTTCTTTCCTATTTTGAAATTCTCCTTTTTTATTACAATATATATATATTCAACAACTCTAGATTGGAAGGATTTAATCAATTGACTTTTAAGATGATGATTTATGTCATAAAATGAACACTACCCGATTGTGACCTAAAAAACTTTGACACAAACATTAATAACCCATAAAATACAACAATATATTAAAGCTTTTTACGGAAAAAATCAACATAATGCCTACATGGGAGATATAATTATCTTTTTTAACGTCTTAGTCAGAACAACCTAAAATTTTTCATGTTAATTACGATAACGTTGTCAAACTTTCCATATTCATTATAATCTCAATTAATTTAGAAGTCAAACTGCAAACTATCCAAAAAAAGTAACAATGAATAATTTGGGGATTTGTACCGTATTTCATTAAAAACGATTTTTAATTATATATAATAATTTGGGATTGTTACCTAAAAAAAAAGTAACAATATATATATATCGTTATTATATATATGATATATATATTATTCGATTTATTATGTGGTGTCAACACTAAAGATGGAAATTGAAATATGCAAGTGTTTTTTTTTTTTTAAAAAAAAAAAGTACTTAATGTTGATGATTTTGTTAAAATGATGCACTTTCACATTATGACGAAGGATTAAAGATACGTGGATAATTTGTGTAGTTGATTAGAGATAAAGTAGACACAAATTTTTACTTATAAATAAAAGCTTTACATTTCATGCAAATATAAGGTAGAAAATAGATTTATTATTACTTAAAAAGTTGAATCATTGTTAAAAGAAAGGAAAATATATATATATTCCTAAATTTTTCATCTAGTTTTCATTTAATCCATATGTTTTAGAACGTTGCACTTTTACCCCTAATTTTTTAGTTTAATCGATATTTGGTTCTTAGATATCAAAATATTGCATTTTTACACTTAATTTTGAGTTTTTTTTTTTTTTTTTTTTCTATTTAGTACCTAGGCTTTAAGATTTACACGTTTGGTATTAATAATTTTATTAAGTACTTGCTCTTAGACATTGGTGTTAATGTCTATTAATTAATTTCAAATAATTATAATTAATTTAGTTTTCACTAATTTCTCATAAGTAGAAATCAATCAAATATTTTCACATCATAATTATTTTAAATTAATTACTCAAAAGTTAATACCAAATATCAAAGTAATCGAGCATTAGAAAAACCTGGGAGCAAAAATATAAAATATTGAAACGTAAGAACCAAATGAAAATTGAACTCAAATACAAGGTTAAAAATATAACATTTTAAAATTTAAGAACATAATGGAAACTAGATTCAAGACCCAGAGACAAAAAATATATATATTTTTAAAATAAATTATTGGTACATTTTAGGTTAATTTTTTCCCCTCCAACAAGGTTTCCTTTATTATGCAACATTTGAATATGAAAGTATAGTTAAACACTATTTTGGCCCAATACTTAGTTTTATTCCATTTTAGTCTATGTATTTTCAAACGGTAGTTCAAATTTAATCTCTATAATAAATCTTAATTTAGCTTCCAATAAATGTTAAAAATCTAGTGTAGTCCTTGTTACCTACCTAACTCAACCCAAATACATAAGACCTATTCGGTAGAGAATCTGATAGAAATTTGAAATACAAGGAATTCAATGAAAAATGTTAAATTAAATCTATATTTTCAAACACGTGCCATTCAAAAATTGATTTTTAATTTAAACAATTATTTAAAATGTATTGATACTATATTTATAAATCTTAAAACTAGTTGTAATTATTTATTAAATATTAGTTAAAAATAAATTATTATGAATTTATTTATGAACATATTTTATGTTAAAAAGAATATGATTATTATTTCGTAATATTTTATATAATTTATAATACATTATATTATACACATTTTAATTTTGAAAAAATGATTTGAGTCAACATGACATACTATATTTCTATATATTATTATCTTTATTTAATATAATTATGTATTTTAAAATTTAAAATTCAAAATCTTGATATAATAAAATGTACTGGTTAGATAAAAAATCCGAAAACAGTTTTAGAAATAATTAATTGGATTAATTATCAAATACATATTTGTTTAACTTAGTGAAGTTGAAAATCAAACAAATCCTTTATAACCGACAAAGGAATTTTGTTTTTATTTTAAATGTTAGAAATAAATATTTCTATAGAAAATGCTTTAGAAAAAAAAAAGGCTTAAATTAGAATGTATATTACATTTATGAACTCTTTTTAGCACGACAGGGAGTGACAGAATTGAACTACGGGCCGAAATTTGTTTTTCTCTTTCTTTTTTTCCTTTTTAAAAACGTAAGAAATAATAAAAATGTTTGTATTAAAAAATATTTTGGAAAAAAGTGCTTAAATTAGAATATAGATTAATTGATAATTTTTTAGTACAAAGGAGAGATGATTTTTTTTTTCCAGTACAATGGGGTGAGATAATTCAAACTACACATCAACGCCAAAATTTTGTTTCACTTTTTTTAAAAAAAATATATATAAGAGACAGAAATATTTGTACAAAAAGGGAAAAAAGAAAAAAAGAAAAAAAAGGGCTTAAGTTATAATTCAGATTAATTTACAAATTAGTACAATAAATAAGATAAATAAGAGTGAGATAAGTTTTAAAAAAATAGTTGTATTTCATATTTTTAAAATAGGCGTTTATTTGGTAGACGATTCAAAAACTATATTCTAATTTAAACGATGGTTTAAAATATGTTTGATATTATATTTATAAATTATAAAACTAGTTGTAGTTTTCAACTAAATACTAGTGGATGATACACTATCATTAATTTATTTATGAATGTGTTTTATGTTAAAAGAAACTCGAACAATTGTTTTTTTTTTTAAAGATTATATAATTTATATAATATAATACATATTCTAATGTTAAAAAAAAAAAAAAAAATTAAAAGTCGAAGTTATAACATGACATCCAGTATTTCTAAATGCTTTATTTAATATAGTTTAACATTTTAAAATTCAAAATTTAAAATCCGAATACAATGAAAATATAAAAACGTTGTTTTCAAAATTGGCATTATTTGGACTATAATTTTTTTTTTTTAAAAAAAAAAATAACTGTTTTAAGGTTGAATTAAGTGAATATGGAAACATAAAAATAGAATTCGTATTGCAAATCAAATAGACACAGGTCTGTTTGGTTCGCAGTCTGGATTCTGTTTTGTTGGATTTTATGTCATAAAACTCGTAGTTTGTAAATTAATAAACATATTCTGTTTTATTTTTCGATAAAGTTATTATTGAAATAGTAATCTTGAATCCAATAAACTAAGGTTCTGAAGCTATTTAATGTAGTTTGAACTTTATGTAATGACATAAATGTGGATCAAGTTCAAATATATAGCCAAAATGGTCTATAGTACATGAATAAGGTTGGATGCCTTATTCTGGGACACTATGGATGCAACCCACTTTGTAGTTAGTACAAACAATGTGATCCTGAATCGTTCATATAGATATATGTGAGTGGGGGCATCCTATGCAGTGAGTTTGCATAAGACTGAACCATGAAATAGTCACTTTTTACGTTCTAAATGTCGTTTTATGTATAAAACTGGCTATTTCGTTAATTGATGACCTAGGTAACTTAATCTTAATCTTGAGCTAACTATGAACTCCTGTTCACTCGAAATTATCCTTAGATCTACATAGGTAAGGGCAGCTCATCATCGCTGGTCCAATAAGCCTCCCATTTCAGGGGTAAGATAAGGTGGATAGTTGGGAACATAGGGTGCAAGATGAAATTCACTTCTACCCATTATAGGGATAGTAGATAGGTTGTTCCCTTTAGTACTGAATCCAGGTCTTGAACAAGGGGTCCCACCATCTTCTTGGCCTGAGAGGGGTTCGGTTTATAGGTTGGACCTTAAACCAATTGTTCATTAGAAGATTAGTGGAACTTAAGGAACAAGATGTAGTCTTGGGGGTAAAACGATTTTTATGACCCAGTCGAGATTACAAACAACTTGTGAAGGATTAACTTACTAATCATGGTTATATCAAATGGACACAAATATATCTATAGTAAGGGGAGTGCAACTACGGGACTATAGTGGAATGACCTGTTAGTTAACGAATGTTGGTTAGATCCGTCTAAAGAGTTTAACCAGCTAATCTCGGATCGTTGGAGCCCATGATCTATAGGTCCATTAGGTTCCCCTACTAGCTCATATGGAATAGACTTAGAACGGTATGATAGAATGATTTGAATTGTTCGAATTAGGTGAAGAGAGAGAAACCGACAAGTATATGTGATATAGTAGTTGATTTTTTAGTTTAGAGATACAATTTTAATATTTAAATGTGATCTAAATATCAAGAATATGAATATGTTCATATTCGGAAGTTCGGAAATAATGGAAATGGTAAAAAATGTAAAAAGCCAAATAGTTAACTTTTGACTTTGAAAAGTCAAACTTTGTCCGACCTTATATTCAAATGTGATTTGAATTTCGAGAAAATGAATGTTGATTCTTGTTCGGGAGGTCAAAATTAGTCAACACGGAAAAAAATTATGAAAAGTCAAAATGTTGACTTTTTGGTCAAAGTTTGATTTTAACCAGATGACTATTTTGCCCTTTGACTAAAGTTAGTGGAAAAATCCAAACTTTTGTTGGATAATTCCACTAACAAAATGGTGGGCTAGGTGTTGACTTATAGTGGAGACATTAAGCTCACTAAGAGAGTGGATTATAGGTGTTGGATTTTTATGGATTTGTTTTATGCAAATGTTGCACGGTTTTTTCCTATAAAATGAGCTTTTGAATTTAGATTAAATACTTTTGCCATTTTTGCAAAAATTAGTTTTCATAAATGGACTGAAAAATTAAAAACCCAAACCCAAACCCAAATTCATTCTTATTTTTTCATCTCTTTCTCTCTCTCGGTTTTCTTCATCCATTGGGTCCCACAACTCAGTTTTGAGTCCAGAGGATAGTAGGTCAACTCTAGTGGTGGTCCGGAAGAGTTCAGGTCGAGATTCAGTGAGGAAAAACGTTGTTTGAGAGCTACAAAGGTTGTTCCTATCCACTTTTATTTACTGTCTTTTCCTTCATTTGCATGCTAATTTCCTTTTGATTAGAAACAATTAGAATGTAATTAGATCCTTATTCCGCTGCGTATGTCTCGTGTTCCATCATGTGGTATCAGAGCATGCTTTAATTATGCTCAATTACTTTTGGTGGGTGTTTTTTTCTTTTCTATTCAAATGTTGAATGAAATGTGCACTAAAGTGGATTTATTATGATTTTAGCATTGTTTTTCTTTAAATTTCTTGTGGAAATTTGTAATTGCTCACATGTTTATGAGCATTAATGTGTGAAAAAGGGTTCGTAAATTTGTTGGAGTCATTAGAGTTAAAATTAGGTTGTAATTGCTTGATTCCAAGAGAGAGGATAGCAGCAAAAATGGAGAAAAATTGATCACAAACCTAGAATTAGCTTTCAGACCCAAGAGACTGCTCCCAGACCCGACCCGAGCAGCGATCTGACTCGGTTCGGAGAAGCCCCGCATGCCTGCCCCGCCTGGATCCAACCCGCCTGCGCTTCCGTTGACTGTGCCAGCGAGCGTTGACCATCCGGTCCAACCGGTCTATTTGACATGGTTGAGCCGGTTTGACCGGTTCAACTTGGTTTTTGGTATTTTTGGGTTGGTTCGAGTGGTTTCTGAGTGGTTCCAAATGGTTCAAAATGTTTGAAGCCGGTTTGGAGGAGCTGATTGCTGATTTGTGTAATAAATTAGTTATTTGTTTTGTTTTTAATGCCGAAATCGGTCCACTTTAGTGTTGTTTACCTATTATGCATGTGATGTATAATGTTGTTTGATTATGTGTGCATATAGTATGTCATATAGTTTTAAAACCCCACCATAGGAAAA
>NW_024064482.1:0-1164 GCF_009727055.1 Benincasa hispida | reverse complement strand
AAAGGTATGTGATCATAGAGGTTTTGAGAAGGCAATCGTGTAATAGTAATAGTTAAGCGACCGTGTAGGAGTTTGTGGCCGATCGCAGAGGATTTAGTAAGCGATCGTTTAGTCATACTGAGCGATCGTGGAAAGATTGTAACTGATTGTTTAGTGTCTCGTAAGCGACCGATTAATCTTGTTTGATTCCTATCATCTAATGAAGAAGTTGTTCATCGTTCACTTGTTCTTTCCGGAAGTTTGCACCTATTGTTACGCTAATAAAGAATTACTAAACGATCACATAGTAATTTTACTAAATGATTGTGTGCGATCGTGTATAATTACTAAACGATTGTATTGTAATCTACTAAACTACTAAATGATTGTGTGCAATCATGTATAATTACTAAACGATTCTTTAATTTCCTTTAGGTCGAGGGTTTCTTCTTTAATTTTCCAGAGGTCGAGGTTAATTTTCTCCTTTCCCTTAACCTCTTCTTTAATTTTCGACAGGTCGAGGGTTGAACCCTCGACAAAATATTTTAAACAAAATCTCCGCCTCGAAAACTCCAAAACAACAATAGATTTCTAAATAGTTTCAGAACCACTATATTTTCCTAAATTGTTTTCCTAATCACAATATTAAAAAAAAAAAAAAAAAAAAAAAAAAAAAAAAAACCTCCCATATGGATCCTTGTTGCGATTTATTATTTGTTATAATCGTTTAGGTTAAGATTTTGAGATTTATTTCTATTGGTGATAATAGATTAATGTAGCGATTCCTTTTCATGTCTAATCTAAATCAATTTTGTAGAGATTTCTACTTTATAATATCGGTGAAATAAATTTATTTAAAATTTATGTTACTTTTATTTTAATTAGTGTATGACACTTGTTGTTTAATTGTCAAAATGAAGGACCCACATGGATCTAATGACAAAAAGGGCTGGATTTTGCAGAATTGAAGTCAAGTTCGTATGCATGTGCAGCTGCATAATTGAAAGACATTATTAACTGAACCCCTTCGTGAGGTTGATTTTTAAGGCTGCTCACCAACCTATGAACTCCGACAACTAATCATGATAGTCACCGTGATGTAGGTTTTTTTTTTTTTTTTTGCCTTTCTGTTTTGAAATTACAAGTTCGAATTTTTTTTTCTGGTAAAACTTACAATTTTCATTG
>NW_024064481.1:0-1867 GCF_009727055.1 Benincasa hispida | reverse complement strand
AAGAATAACTAAATAGATTTTTTAAAAAACAAATCCTTTGAATTTTTTTTAGATCCTTACTATATATATATATATATATATATATCAGATTTACTCATTTTATAGTATAATAAATGAGTATGAAGATTTACACATCCAATTTCAAGACGAGTATATACTAATATTATTGGTATATAGGCTCATATTGGCCTATTTTTTAATCAATACCAAACTTTATGCATGCAAATTTAAAGATAAATGAAGCGATGGCACAAAAAGTTTTTTGGATATTTTTTTTGACTAATCAATACGCAAATTAATGTTTGAAGTGCAATGTGATAAATAGAAATTTAAGTTTTTAGATTAAAAAAATTATTTTCCCTAATTTTTATTAAATACTAAAATAAAATTATCTAAAATTTGGAGTTGAAGAAAAGTACGTTTATAACCTCCCCGAAAGAAAAATATAATAAAGGGTAATTTAGGTACACAAAATTATAGATGCATAACCATGATTATGATAATCATTACTCGAGTACTTAAACCCTATGAAGCACAAATACTTCATGTGTGGCAAAGAATTCGTATCAGACACGTATTGGATATCGATACTTCCAAATACTTTCCAGATACATATCTGACACGCGATTTGATGTATCTATTTCTCTGCATACTTTTAAAGAAAAAAACCCTAGCAACTCATCTAATCTTTCCCAATCTAAAACTAAACAACTTATTTAAAAAGCTCACTATTCAAGTCCAAAACTAAAAGGAAAAAAAATTATAATGGACCAAACCCTAGACTAGAATCATCTAATCTCCATCTTCACGTTTGAGTCCCCACAAAGTCCACCAAAATATAAACCATTTAGATATCTTCAACAATTTAATGAAGAAGTTCTTCGTTTATCTTCATATTTCTCTCCCTAATCTTCTTCTTCTTCTTTGTAATATGAGTCACTTTTCTATTGCATTTTCTTAACTATTGTATTTCAATATCTTAGATGTTACTTCTTTTGTATTGTATTTCAGTGTTTGTGTTCTATTTTGTGCTATTGTTATTAACTTGTATGCTAAATTTATCTATATCCTAGACTTTGTAAAGAAAAAGAAAATGTATCTTCAAAGTATTAGTATCCTCATTTTATATATATATATATATATATATATATATATAAATGACGCATCCCCTTTCCTCAGACCTAATTATCTAATAGCTTAGTATTTTTAGAAATTTGACGAATCACATGTATCCGATCGATTATTGTAATCGTATCAGCCGTCCAGCTGTGTCTGTGCTTTCATAGCTTAAACCTAATATAAGTGATGAGAGATAAAATTGTCACATTGCAGGACTAATTAAAAGAGAGAGAAAAATCCGGGTACGAAATTGAATTATTGATTGTGGGACAGCTCAAAATTATATCAGCATTTTTCGATAATCAGATAGATCTAGACCAAGCCTAACTTGATATTGCCCAAATTCAAAAGGTCTCACATTCCCTCTTAACAAAGGAGAAAAAAAGTAAGGTAAACTTCTAAAAGGGAAAAAAAGAGAAAAAGAAAAAATATAAAGACAATAAAAAGATATTTACCATATCCCTCTATATGTTGCTGTGTGGTGCGTTCTAATTAAAGTTGCTACACTGTGTTGGTTCATTAGCCAATTTCATGTTTCCATGTGTCTCTATATAGAGAGTTTTAACAGTCTTTGATCCTATTGTCTTAAGTCACATTCCACGACACTTTTGCCCTATTAAGTGCATGGATATGGTGGGATCTCATACAACTATGTATATTTGGTTGAGAATAAGAAATATGAAAAAATGGTAAATTCACACAAAACACAAAAAAACATATTTCAAACATGTGAGCATGACTTTTTCCA
>NW_024064480.1:0-1013 GCF_009727055.1 Benincasa hispida | reverse complement strand
ATGTGCCGTCATTGCGTTGATCGTCTATTCATTCCTGAATGATGGTCGCAATGCGACGTAGATGCGTTGTTATCTTTATCTTGAGCCAGAACGAATGCGGTGACTTGATTTCCTGCAAAACAGACTTGAAATATTCTCTTCTACCATCGCAATGGTGTCAGTGGGTGTATTGGCAACAATTTATAATTTTTACAGTTTTAGCTAATTTCTCTACAGTTGACGCAACTTTCCTATCTTTTGGCTGCAATATCTAAATAAAGCAGTATAAATAACTTGTATTTTGACAAGTTATCATAATCATGAGGAATTTGTCTTTCAATTAGCATCCCTAACATCTATCTTTACTACTTTCGTTAACGCTTTCTCTATCGCTTTCCTCTATTGCCTTCTTCATTGCGTTATTATTGCTTTCCTAAGTTAAGTCTTTACTGCTTTCCGAAATTACTTCTACTTTAATTCAAATTGCGTTAGTTTCATGCCTAGTTCAATTTATTTACATTCTTGTCTTAGCATTGCGTTGTTCTAAATTGTTGTGAATGATTGAATAAAAAGAAAATGAACACCGCAAAGTCTTATCGACTTGCGTTGTTGATGAAATAAAAATATAAAAAAAATTAATTAATTAATAATAAACTTTAATAAATATCTGGTATGCATTGCAATGATGGGTGTATCTTGCGCTGATAAGATACACTTTGCATCCATCTTACACAAATGCATTACATTGAGGGGTGTGTTGTGCGCTAATAAACTTTAATAAACATCTGGTATGCATTGCGATGACGAGTGTATCTTGCGCTGATAAGATACACTTTGCGTCCATCTTACACAAATGCATTACGATGGGGGGTGTGTTGCACGCGTATGTACACTGCGCCCGTCCTTAGCAAAAACGCACTATGTCGAGGTAGTGTTGCGCTGGTAGAAATACCGTGCGTCCATCCTCCAGAAATATGTTGAGTTGAGGGATGTGTTGCGCTAATGCATGTATTGTTGCCTGTCTTCCGCAAATA
>NW_024064479.1:0-1457 GCF_009727055.1 Benincasa hispida | reverse complement strand
GCCATCCATTTGGAAGCCGCTAGCCACGTCGAGCCACCCATCCATGAAGCAGCCTAGTTGAGCCATCCATTCACGAGCCACCAGCCATACCGAGGCATCCATCCACGAAGTCGCCTAGTCGAGCCATCCATTCGCAAGCCGCCAGCCACGCCAAGCCACCCATCCATGAAACTGTCTAGCTGGGCCATCCATTCGCGAGCCGCCAGCCATACCAAGCCATCCTTTTCCAAATTTAATTTTCCACGTCGAGTCGAGCCATCCATGAAGCCGTGTGGCTAGGATTTCTCAAACCCCATTTTTTTTCTGTTTCAATTTAATTTCATTGTTTTTCTTCTTCCTTTTTTTCTTTTTTTTTTCTTTTCTGTTCTTTTTCTTTTTCTTTTTTTTTTCTTTTTTCACATGTTTTTTTCTTTTCTTTTTCTAAACTAATTTGATTTTCCAATTTTTTTCTTTTCTTTTTTCTACTAATTTAATTTCATTTTTTTCTTCTTCTATTTCTTTCTTTCATTTTTTTTGTTTTTTTCCCCAAATTTCCCTTTTTTTAACTAAATTAATTTCAACCTTTTTTTTCTTTTGTTTTTTAAACTAATCTGATTTCAAATTTTCTTCTTTTCTCTTTTTTTAGAACTAATTTAATTTCAGTTTTTTTTTTTCATGTTCTTATCCTTCTTTTCCTCTTTTTTTCCACACACATTTTTTCTCTTTTTTTTTTTTTTTTAAAAAAAAATTGTTTATAATTTTTTTTCTTTACTTTTTTTTAGTTGTTTTTTTTTTCAAATTTCATTTATTTCTGGATTTTTTTTTCTCAATCGCCTCTACTTTTTTTTTTTTTTTACAGGATTTAAGCTATTGTGACTTACGGGGTATTCTTCTTTTTTTTTTTTTTTTTTTTGCAACAATGTCTCAATATGCGATCACCACCTTTGTTGATCTTAGGGAGGACTGGTCCATCGAGGCTAGATCTTCTTGACTTTAGAGGGGTCTGGATCATCTTGACCCTAAAGAGAGTCAAACTATCTTCCTGTGGAGAATCATCTTGCCCTTAGAGAGCGTCAGGTCGTATTCTTCTAGAGAGGGTCGGATCACCTGACCGTGCTGAATCATTTCACTCTTAAAGAGGGTCAGATCATCTTACCCTTAGTGAGGGGCGAGTCATCCTCCCTTGGAGAGGGTCGGGTCATCTTCTTCTGGAGAGGGTCGGATCATCTTGCTCTTAGTAAGGGTCAGGTCATCCTCCCCTGGAGAGGGTTGGATCATCTTGCCCTTAGTAAAGGTTGGGTCATTCCCCTTGGAGAGGGTTGGATCATCTTGCCCTTAGTAAGGGTTGGGTCATCCCTCCTGGAGAGGGTTGGATCATCTTGCCCTTAGTAAGGGTCGGATCATCCTCCACTGGAAAGCATTGGGTCATTTTCTTCTGGAGAAGGCTGGATCATCTTGCCTTTAGTGAGGGCCAGATC
>NW_024064478.1:3710-4967 GCF_009727055.1 Benincasa hispida | reverse complement strand
CCTACTAGGTTTTTTATAAAGTGGTTTCCAGCAAGTTTGAATTGTGATTTAACGCATGATATGTGTTGAAAAACTATTACACATGAGAATTATTTTCGCAAATATGCTTTCTGTAAATGTTGTAATCTAAAACAGCTTAAAAACATTTTAGATCGAAAACATTTTAGCCACTCACCTCGAACTCTTAGGAACTTTTCACTCTAGTAGCTCCTCGGGTCCCTTTTTCAACCTTAGAATCTAGATTCAACTTACAACTTAGATTACTCATAGTTACAAACCTTATTTGGAAATACTTACTTCTACAAAATTATTATAAAATGTCCTAGGAAACTTACCCTAAACTTTCAGCTTAGAATTTCCCGTGGTTTGGTTGGAATCTCAAAATCTTCAAGACTGGCCTAGACTGATTCGACAGTCTGACCCTTCTGCCTTCTTCTCAACCTCCAGCCCAGTTCATTTGTACCTTTTCCTTCCACAGCCCTACTCTGAAAACTAGACTTTTAGAGCTTTCAGATGGCTTTGGAATCACTCCAAACGCATGAGTAGATTGGAAGATATTCTCATTCAAAGTTAACATATTCCATCGGGAGAGGAACTCCTGACGCATGAAAAAATGGCGTCGGGAGTTAGTTGAGGAACTCCCACGCATGTATAGGGCGTCGGGAGTTCCAGTAACTACTGACGCCTAATATACGGCGTCGGCAGTTGGGGAACTCCCAATGCCCTATACATGCATCGACAATTCCCCAATTAACTCCCGACGCCATTTTCTATGTGTCGGGAGTTTCTGAACTTCCGATAGTTGTTTCATGCGTCTGGAGTTTCAGAACTCCCGACGGTTTATTTGATGCATCGGGAGTTACAAGAACTCCCGACATAGTAATATATGTGTGGGGAGTTCCTTCATTAGTTGAAAATTGTCTATCAAATATTTTTAATTTATAGTTTGTAATTTTTTAAAATTTGATATGAATAAGTTGTAAAATATAATTAACCAAATAAAGATTCATATAATAAATAAAACAACGAAAATGTAGTTCATACTATAACAAATAAATCAAAAATTACAATATTCTAAAATAAAACAAAGTCGATACTAGAACTTCATAAACATTCATATCACAAATACATAGAAGAAATAAAATGAAAAAAACGTCCACCTTCGGGCCCTAAGCCTGCAATCAATGAAAGGGGTAGCATATCAATCCAAAACTCGTCATTCTTACTTAAGGAATGGAGAGGGGAATGGAGGAATTG
>NW_024064478.1:0-2638 GCF_009727055.1 Benincasa hispida | reverse complement strand
AACCTAGGCCTTTTGAATATCCGGGTCGTCTACCCAAAACCGTCTCACAGATTTTATCCCCTATTAGTGGTTGAGAACCTTCTAGAGTGAGGTTGGATTGTAATTCCAACATTTAGTTCTAGACATATTAATTAAATGGGTAAGAACAAGTGACTAAAGTTAGAAATAAAAAACAACACGATAGTAAAGCAAAAAATGTTACATGTACATTTTCAGCTGCCTCGTTCATGAACTTGCCACCTTTAGAATGTGTTTCCTTAAATAGGTCAACACGTCCTATTTCTCGACCTTCCTTTGCCTGCAACTCTGCTTGAATTTGCAGGAATGACTTCGATCCACCTATGTTGTCGAACAGTAATTTCTCTCTATTCTTCATGTTCGTCACAGACATTTCCTACATTTCAACAAAAAAATAAATGTCAAGAGTGTGATGTATTAGTAGTCCTGAGTTCTCATCCTGAGAATACCAAGGAAACATTCGTGGTAGTGTTTGATATTGTTCGAGGTTATTCTTGAATAAAGTTTTCAAGAAGTTCGTGAATTGTTCGAGGGAAAACGTGAAGAAAGGTTTTCAAAGGTGAGGTTTCTAAAACCCTTATATTAGCATGATATAATTTATAATTAAATGTATATCTTGTTTATATTGAAGGAACTCATTTTTGAAGAGATCCTTGAGTGGAAGCGGATCGTCCAAATTCCATAAATTATTGAAAACATAATTTATAGTAAACATACAAGATATGCATTTAAAATAAATTACATCATGATTTTTATAGAAAAAGGTTCAAGATACATTACCCTTGAAGAACCTTTCTTCATGAAACTCCTTCCAACAGTGACGTGCCTCAAACAGAAACAGCAACTCTTGAAGACCGTCTTCAAGATTTTCTCGAACAGTAACAGGGACACTACTACAAACAGCCTTTGGTATTCTCGGGGTGAGAACCCAGGAGTAATGGGCTTTTACTATTTTGGTTAGGAGGGATAGTTTGGGTGGAGGAAGAACATACAACCTACCACTTTGGGGATTCCTTTGATAAAGAAGCTGGGAACTCAACTACACAAAATGAAATTTATTCCTTCCCCAAAGCAGGGGTAAGTAGATAAATTGCTCCCTTAAGGGCTGATTTCGAGACTTGAACAATGTGGCACCACACCTTCTATTGGCCCGAGAAGGGTTTACTTGGGTTTACTTATAATGGGACTATGATGTATTGTTCATTAGAGGAATCAGAGGTACTTAAGGAGTTTGATGTAACTATAGGGACAAAACGGTAAATTGGTCCAGCTGTACTTACGAGCGATTTGTGAAGGGTCATCATACTATTTATTGGTTATATCCAATGAACACAAAAATATATTAATAGTACGAAGAGTGCGGTTTTCGGTCTTTAGTGGAATGCCTGACAGTTAACAGATGGTGGATATTGTGATTAAAGAGTTTAGTCAGTTATTCACATATCGTTGGAGCTTCAAGCTACAGGTCCATAACATTTCCTTGGTAGGTTGATGGATTCATCTTGAGAATAAGTTTTTGGCTTAGTTTGAAGTGTTCAAATTAACAAGAGGAATTTGATATTATATATGATATAATTAAATTCATTCAATTATATGTGATATAATTGATTTAATGTATTTGATAGATTTTTGAGGAATTAATATAAATATGATTTATATTAAATGTCATCAAGGAGAAAAAGCCCAAATCGTTTTTAACTCATAGATATAATTTGTAATTTCCACTCCTTTGAAACCCGGATAATTCAAATCAATCTCCAAATTGCTTCAAATTAACCAATCGTCGGCTCCAAATTGCCCAATTCTACCTCATGAGTACGACTCGATAACTACAAATTAAGGAAAAATGAACAAGTAAAATCCAATAAACAAGGCCCAAATTAAAGCATAAAATAATAGCTCTTTTTTAGAGCTAACATACATGGTGAAGATTTTTTTATATTATGGCAGTCTGATCAAGCAAATTATAACAATCTGCTCTTTTAAATCATGTTGAAATCATAAGATTTATGAGGCTAGACAATAGTGTCTCTATATGAAGACAATTAATGCATTCAGTATGTGTGGCATTTACATATTCAATAGATAATTTCTTTAAAAGATGATTTGAAAGGCTTATTAATTGAAGCTTGTTACTTCAACAACATTTTTGAGAAGTTAACAGCAACATTTGAAATGTAACATCTAAGAAGATATCAATTGATGTGTGTGATTGAGGATGAGCAAATATGTTGCACTATTTTCCCTCTGACTATAATTTATCCCACTGAATTTCTTTGTAAGACTTTTTGAATTTTCTAATAAGGTTTTTGATGCCCGGCAGTTATTATAAAAATATGAATAATATATTCCTTTTTTCTTCAACTAATTTTTTTATCCCATTGACATTTTGTCAAAGTAAGAATTTTTACGACATGACATATGCTTCCATATATATTGGACATTCTTTGACATCTAAGGGAGTGTATAAATATTTTGAATGATTATATATATTAATTTGGACATGTTAAGGGAGTGTTATAAATATTTGAATATATATAGATGTCTATAGATTACATATCTACAAAAAATCTTTCGTAATCTCTATAAATAGTGGTTATTGAGGTTTGAGATATGGATC
>NW_024064477.1:0-1161 GCF_009727055.1 Benincasa hispida | reverse complement strand
ATAAAAATAAACTGTATGATATGTGAAATAATAAAGTTAAGTTAGCAAGATTCAATATATATACATACAATATACCAATTAATAATTGGGATAATTACCTTCAATATATATACATACAATATACAATATACCAATTAATTGAGCAGCAATATGAAATATATTTTGTTGGTATGTTTTATCAATCGAAGAGAATTAGAATTATTACAGTTTCTGAAAAGAATATATGAAAAATAATATATTATATTCTACAAATTGAGAAAAAAAATTGAGATTGTCCGGTTTATGTCATAAATGATTTGAGAAAATATGTGTATATTTGAAAATTAATCAACAATACAAAAGCATAAAACTAAAAAATAAAAGAATGAAATAAAAAAAAAAAACAAACAGAAAAAAATATAACTAATCTCATTCACAAAAAAACTGCATCAGATCTTTCAACTCAACTCAACTCTGCACAACAAACACAGACAATAATTACCAACTCAACTCAATTCTACAAACAAACACAGACAATTTAACTCCCCAGATAATTTAACTCTCCAGATAATAATTACCAACTCAACTCAACTCTCTACTTTTATCACATACCAAACACACCTTTAATGTGTTTCTATGGGGTTTTTTCATTATTTATTTTGTATTTTGACTCTCTATAATTTAAAATTTCAAATATTGGTTCTCTAATTTGTATTAGTTTCAGGCTTAACCCTTATTAGATAAGTGAAATTGTAAACACCCTTTAACTTATGGAAAGGGTAATTGAGAGTGAACCTGAAAAATATTACATCTCAATTGATAATCATTTTATTTATTTTTAATTTTTTTAAAAACAAAATTTATAAGTAGAAATAACGTTTATACACCCAATTTTAAAAGATAATAATCAAATTCTGATAAGTTGTTAGGGTTGTAAAGAATGCTTATACAACAATAGCTTCTTCGTAACTTTATATTAATAAAAATAAGTAGAAACTACAATTTGCATAATATAAATAAAAATTTATTTGAGAGATTGTTAGATTGGTTGAGATTATGATGTATATAATTTCTAGGTCAGAAATATAGTTTAGTGGTTAAAACTTATCTTATTGAGCTTGTTAAATAGAGTATTTTTTTTATTTTATAGAAATGGCTTAAAAACCCTTTTTTTTTTTTTTT
>NW_024064476.1:0-1831 GCF_009727055.1 Benincasa hispida | reverse complement strand
AAAAAAAAAAAAAAAAACATGAGGAAATATAATGTTATATGCACAACCCACCATGACAAGAGGAACATTTAAAAATATAATGTTTTGGAATATGTTCTAGAAAATTATTTTTTTAAAAAAAACAATAGACAATAAATGACGTGTCTAAACATTAGTAGAGATATAGTTTGAAAAGGATTATATAATACATTGGAAACCCAAATAATAAAATGGTAGTTTATAATTTTAAAGGGTCATTTAGATCATAGATATTGTTTTATTGACTATTAATATTAAATATATTTTAAATTTAATATATATGTTTGAATATACATAATACTTAATGTTTATGTTTGTTTTATCAATTTTGTATATTATTGAAACTAAAATAAATTAAGAGAATAATTAATGAAATCATAAATTGAATTTAATATTATTTAATATATATTTCTATATCAATTAATTATTTAATCAATTAAAATAAAAATAAATGAATATTTTTATGTTAAACTTGATTATTAATTAAAATTTGATTGTTTTCAAAAATAGTAAATTGAGTTGACTTATTAATAAATATAGCAAAATATCATTATCTATTAGATATAGACAGTAATTGACACCTATCAGTTCCAATGATAGACACTGGTAGATATTTATCAGTGTTTATCACGGATAGATAATGACATTCTGTTATATTTAAAAATATTTCTAGTAGTTTTATTATTTAAAATAAATAATTATTCAGTTACAAATGAATTAGAATACTAATAATAAATAATAAAATTTAATATTAAATTGTTAAGATAAAATAAAATATTAATGATAGATGTATTTCGTTAAAAATTACTCAGTCTAAATAATATATTTATATTTAATAATCGAGTAAAATTAATAGTAATAATTAATCGATTATATTATATTTTTAATATTCATTCCAAATATAAAAGTCTCACAAAGGGCATTAGAAAACTCAGGTCAGGCTTTAAAAAAGTAAAATCCCGAAAACAAATAAATATTTAAACGTATGTTTGAAAAACCATAACAAAACTTGTGAAACAAATATACACTACAAATTCTTTGTAGTCCCTTTAAGAATTATTATGTTCTAAATTCAATCATTACCCTTAAAAATAGATGAATAAAAAAAAAATTGTGGTCCATGAGATTTTCTAGAAGTAATAATTTAATTTAATCCACGAGCTTTTAGTTGGTTTTTTAAAATTTGTAACGATTAAATCTCTGTATTTTACAATTTATATCGATTTAGTTGCTATTATGGAAAGTTTCATCAAAATTTAAGTGTCAGTTCTTATTACATGACAACTTAATCTTTATAGTTTATAAATTAATTTGATTTCCGTTCATTTATCAATCTATGCACATAAGAAATCTCATTAAATCATACTAATACGTTTCACTATAGGAACTAAATCGTTACAAATTATAAAGTACCGAGACTAAAATTGTTACTTATTAAAGTTCAGTGACTAAATTGTTACTTATTAAAATTAAAAAACGAAATAATTACTCCCATAAAAGTTTAGGAAAAAAATGTTTTTTTAACCTAAAAAACGATATAACTTATATATTATTGTTGAATAATAATAATTCATGAGATGAAGATGATGTTAATATATTATAGATACATGATGATGTGATAGCTAAAATAGAAATTAAGAATCAATAATGAGAAAAGAATAAAAGAAGGTAGATAACTATAGAATATATTGGTATGGGAAATCTGATGCTAGAAATATTTTAGTTGATATTTTATAAGATTCCTATTATTTCTTAAACATGGAGGATGTGGATGTGGTTTAATATAATAATAATAATTAAAAAAAAAAAAAAA
>NW_024064475.1:0-1240 GCF_009727055.1 Benincasa hispida | reverse complement strand
TATATAAAAGTAAATTAGACTAGACTTTTGTGTAAAATAATAAACCATTAGGCTAAAATCCATAAATGTCTTAAAAGTTCTTTTTTTTTTCCTTTCAAATATTAGAATATTATCTATCTTAGTTTATATATCTAACAAATTATGTGGAATATATATCTCAATTTTAAATATATATATGTGGATATATGACAAAATATATA
This sequence comes from Benincasa hispida, assembly GCF_009727055.1. NCBI lineage: Eukaryota > Viridiplantae > Streptophyta > Magnoliopsida > Cucurbitales > Cucurbitaceae > Benincasa > Benincasa hispida. Next base: position 1,040 of record NW_024064475.1, on the reverse strand, counting down.
GAATATATATCTCAATAGAAACGAGATTATTATATAAAACCTTAAGACTATTATATAATAACTTTAAATTCGTACTCGTTCTTATTATGTATATAAGAAATGAAATGACAATAAAAATGAAGATTATGGATGAATGCCACCGTCAGCCACAAAGAAGAAATGCAACATATGGAGAAAATAATCATCTTCCTTAATTCAAAGAAATATACCATTTCATATTTAAAACAAATAACAATTATTAAATGAAATGGGTTGAAAAAAAATGAATCACGACTTCTATAATTAAGAATAAATAAATAAATACAGTAAACCAAAAATGGATATTTGAAAAAATGAGAGTTAATTTCGAATTTTTGGAAATAAAAAAAAATGTATACTAGATAATACAATTTTGGAAATAATTTGAAAATATAGTACAACTTTAAAACATTTCTAAATATGGTCCTGTAATTTTTTTAAAAATTCCAATCCTACCCTCAGTTGCAAGTATTTTCATCTTATTCAATTTAATTTTTTTCTTTTTCTTTCTCGACTCCCTTTTCTTTCATTTTTTTTCCTATTCTTTTCTTTTCTTTTTTTTCTTCCTTTTTTTCTATGGTTTTGCTTTCTTCTTTCTTCTTTGTTTTTTTTTTCAATGGTTTAGTTTTTTTCTAATTGCTATATTGTACCATTCTTTTGGCTCATTGATTGCTACATTCTCTTAAACTTCTTCACTCGAAATATTTACATAAGTCACTCATATTGATTGATCAACAAGGAGATTTGTCGATCTAAGAGGTAATTGTGGATTTTAATGAGTTTATTTAATGATTTTATTTCATTAATTGATGGTTTCTGTTTCTTCTACTTTTATTTCTCATTTACCATTTTTTTGTTAAACTTAGTGCTTAGTCTATCACTTGTAATGCTGTCTCTTATACACATCTAGATGTGTATAAGAGACAGGTGATAGACTTAGCAATAGACCAGAGGTGGAGTTGCTGGTAGAGGAATTTATCGATGTTTTAGGATAGCAACTGATAGCACATTTCTTGAATTTA
>NW_024064474.1:0-1518 GCF_009727055.1 Benincasa hispida | reverse complement strand
GCCTCAAGGTGATGTGCAGTAACTTTATTCAACCTAATGAGGAGACCGAGGGATATGCTGTCGCACTTCCTGCTCCCATTTACTATGAACATGTCTCTCCATCCACCTTGATATTGACCTACCCAAACACCATCCGTTGGGGGGGACACGCCAAAGGTGCCACGAGGCCGAGGATAGATCCAACAGTGTGAACTTTAGGAGAAAAGTGAAGGGTTAAAATGAAGATCTTAATGCCCCAAGTACCTCCCACTGAATGTTCTACCTAGGGATTCATTAACCTAGACAATCTGGCTACTGATTTTAGTCTAAGTCTTCTTTTTAAACTCTGCTCATAAACAACGTTTGTCTATGTAATATAAACAAGTTCAAGTGTCACATTTAAACACTTTAATGGACTGTCCTTAACTTGCATGCATGCATCAAATCTATCTAATTCACGTTTCCAGGTAAGTTCCCAGGTAGGGGTGTTACGTTTCCGTCAACTTAAATACCCCAGCCTAGACAGAACCTATCTTAGACAAAAGGTCCCTTATAGATAGATTTGCTACACTTTAACCTTTTATTAGCCAATTTAATCCTATTGAACTGATTAAAAGATTAAAGTCTTAGGGTTGCTAATCATATTAGAACCGTGATCTTATGTCTATGTGATCCAAGTTTTAAACGTTTTAAAACCATGAATTAAACCTAAGTGAGCATGCATGTCTTTCTTAATTTCTTTTAATTCTAATTTCTCTTTAACATCCTAATCCCAACGGTAGTGCGAGACTTCTATAATGGACGACTTCATGGCACCAAAGATGCGGTGACCATGAAAGGGGAGGTAGTGTCTTTCAGCACAAAGGACATCAATGAATTATACCAGATGAAGGACATCCCAGAGGCACCGGGTAATAAAATCATTGATGATCTCACAGAAGAGCAGATGGAAGATGCGCTGAAGATATTAACACAACCGTGGTAACTTCTCTCCTCTAGATGATGGCACTTAATCAAGATGCCCTCTCTCAAAATTCAGCGCAACCCAATGCTCAGGCACAAGTGGCCGCAATAAATTGCGTCCAATGTGGAGGGGGCCACGTGGTAGAAATGTGTCCATCAAACCCGCAACAAGTGTTTACTATCCAAAATAATCCCTACAGCAACACTTATAATCTCGGTTGGCAGAATCACCCTAACTTCGGTTTAGGAGGAAATCACAACCAAGGGGGGCGAGTAACCATCAGAACAACAACTCCGGGAATCGAGGAAATCCTCTACCTCCTCATGAAAATCAGAACCAGAGTCATCAGAGACAACCGCAAAACCAGCCGTTCTCTTCAAACACCTCTAGAAATTCATTGGAGTCCCTGCTCAAGCTATATATTGAGAAAAACAATGCTATCATGCAATCGCAGGTGTCTTCAATCAGGAACTTGGAGATCCAAGTTAGGCAACTGGCAGCCGAACTTCGCAATAGAACACCTGGAGTGCTGCCAAGTAATTTCGAAGGCCCGGGATCTCACGGGAAGGAACAAT
>NW_024064473.1:0-1704 GCF_009727055.1 Benincasa hispida | reverse complement strand
GCCGGCCGCATCCTATAGTGTCACCAAGATAAGGTTTCCCTCCCATATCCATATACTACAGACCATTTTTGGTTATCACTTAAGGCATGATCCACCTGTATGTCTCCACATATATGCTTAAGTTACAACGACAACTAGGATCTTAGTTTATTGGTTTGTGGTAAAGCAAATAAAACATCTCATGTTTCATAGCAATAGTGAAGAAAATATCGTATATTATTACATCACAAGCATTTGTTCAATACGGTGTTTACAACTATAGAACCCAATGAAAGTTTAGTGTATCATCCCCAACAATTGCAAACTTAATTTGGTCTATAATCCTGTCTAAGGTTGGAGGTACTTAAGTTGACGGTCTATAGAACACCTCATACTTGGGGATTATAACCGAAATACTGAGCGTTGTTAATCGGTTTTATGAGCATGCATGAGCGGTTAGGTTTTAAAACTTGTTTATCACCTACACATCGTAGTTTAAATCCAATTATAAACGTTATACTTAGATAAACCACATAGACTTAGGTTGTTTGGTTAGCCGAAATAAACCTAAGTAAAAGTATATACCCAAATATTTAGAACACTTCAGTGGAAGATTAATAACATATACAATATGTTGTTCTTAGCTCTCACGTCCCTAAGAATTCACACCGTGAGATTCATGCTTGGCTTCGTGTCACCCTGGGAGTGACCTCCATTCAGAAAATGTTTGCATGGGTCAATACAAAGGTGAATAGGGGAAGTAGTTCATAGTAAGTGGGTGAAAGATATGCGTTAACATGTCCTACAATCTTTGCGGTTAGTTTGGACTGTGAGATTCCAATGTTGCGCTTGTTTGTTGACTTTAGGCAACTTATGCTAGTCGTTTAACAAACAGCTATACCCTCGAAGGGTCGTAACATGGGATTTGGAACAACTTAAACTCTAGGAATGGATAAGATTTCTTAGGTCAATTCCCAACCTTGACTATCCAAATCAGTAGCACGTTGGGGTCGACCTCTGAAGTCTAAAAATGGAGGGTTACACTTACAAAATTACTAAGTTTTAGTAAGTTCTTGACCGAAAACGGTAACTAAATGACTATAGGAATAAGAGTTATTCTGGAAAAAGTATTTAGTTAAGAATGACTTGCTTTAGTGAAGAAGTATTTGACTGCTCCTCGGTAGCACATATTCTAATTCACTATAGTATCATTGCAAATAAATAATTAATTTTGGGTATATTATTTCTTTTTGCTAAATTGAATTGGATTTAGAAACAATTTACTAATTAGAATTTGTTTAATTTTCAGCATGTTGAATTCCTCAAAATTACTCGCTTCTGACATGTTTAATGGTAATGATTATTCAAAGTAAACGATAATTAAAATTTGTTTTAATAAATGAATGTCTTTGATCTTCCAGGTCTTTTGCAGACCAAATTGGTTGGAATGCATATGAACAATGGATTAAGGCAAATAAAAAGGCCTGAAATATTATTCTAGCAAATATATCTAATATATTAGCTAAGAAAATTAAGTACATGGCTTCTACCCAAGAAATCATGAATGTCATGGATGAAAAAACAAAGAAAGCACAACCAAGTAAAGATGATTTGCTTGTCACTAAGCCATGATTAGCGGAACATGATAAAAAGACCTAGATAACAGATTCAGGTGCCACTAATCATATCTTTGCCTTCGTTCAGGAAAATAGTTCTTGGAGACAG
>NW_024064472.1:0-1079 GCF_009727055.1 Benincasa hispida | reverse complement strand
AACAAGAACAGAAACTTGTTTGATAACTATTTATTGTTTCTCGTTTCTTGTATTTTTTTCCTTACATTTTTTTTTTCATATTTTATAGTTTAAATATAATCTAATTATATAAAATAAGAAGATATATAAAAAATAGTTATCAAATATTTAAACTATCGAATACACATAAATCCCAAGGTAAAATTAATATCGATAATACAATTATTTCTATCATTCATATGTTGCTAAAATTTGATTTACAATATTATTTCTCACTCGAGTCATTTGTTTTAAAATTTAAATGATGTAGTCTCAAATCTAACTCAATTATATTATTATGTAAATATCGTGGTTGTAAAAATATTAAAAGGAACATAAATAAATATCTTAGTAAACAAAATCTATATTGTTATATAATTATAATTGGTTTCGTATGTCAAAAAAAATTATAACAATATGAATTTAAAATGTATAAAATGCATTTTTCAAAATTTAAAACTTAAGATTAAAAAATATTTATATATACATATTGAAAAGGAAAAATATTTTAAATGACAAAATTGTTGAAAATATTTATAAATAATAGCAAAATATCATAATCTATTTGCGATAGATCATGATAGACAATGAAATGGTGCTATATTTGTAAATATTTTGGTTTATTTTCCTATATTTGTAAACAATTCTATTAAATATTTGAAATTTGAAAATCAAAATAATATATAAGTCTAAATATTTGAAATTTCAAAATTTCAAAATTAAATTTGCTATATTTGTAAATATTGGTTCATTTTCCTATATTTGAAAACAACCTTATTGAAAATTTGAAATTTGAAAATAAAAATAATATATAAATCTAAATATTTGAATATTCAAAAATTGAAAATTAAATTTGCTATATTTGTATATATTTTGGTTCTTTTTCCTATATTGAAAATATACCTAGTGAAATTTTAAAATTTGAAAATCAAAATAATATATAAACTTAAATATTTGAAAATCAAAAATTAAAAATTAGATTAAAATATAGATATTAAAAAATAATAAATAAAATAAATATAAATAAAAGAATTAAATAATTATAAAAGAAATAGAGAAAA
>NW_024064471.1:0-1520 GCF_009727055.1 Benincasa hispida | reverse complement strand
GATCGCAAGCCAATATCCAAGCTAAGACAAGAGTGATTGAATATGGAAATGCAACCGTAAGTTGGATGCCTAAACATAATCCACGACTGGGAGGCAATGGCCAAAATGAAGAGGTGTAGACCACCATTCACACCAAATTTCAAAATAAGCCAACAAATCGCAAAGTTATGAACTGTTTTGAATCGTAACTACCTGCATCCTCAATAAAGCATGAAACGCAAAAGTTACGGGGAATGTAATATAAATTTGTTTTGACAACTTATGCGATCTCAACATTAGAACAGAAAAGATCTTTTTCTGAAAGACATGGGCCATGGGAGAGCATTGGCGACAGCAGTGATTAGTCTAGGATGAGTAAATTTATACTATCTGAGAGAAAACTGGTCATGCAAAAGAGAAAAGCCAAAAAGGTGAGTTCAAAATTTCTTGAGTATCAACGATGCTTGAAGGAAAAACTGATTTATTTTGAATGGGGTGTGATGAGGCATCCAGAATGCTACGTCAACTTAGGCTGACAGAGAAGTTACGCTTATGCGTTGATCCTGACGACTTACCTTCGTTTTGGCTTGCCCCTATGTGTGTCATGCGGACATCCAACTATGGGTAAGTGTCTTTCACAACTCAATTCTTATCAACATGGGTTTCCCCATTGCATTGACAGTTGAGTTGTTATTCTCAAAATTCTTTTTTTTATATATATATAGAAGGAAATGATCGCAATGTAATGAACACAATTCTCCGGGATCGCTGCCACCCCCAAACGTAGAGGTTGGCAGTGTTCTCATCGCAAAGCTAAAAACAAAATCAATAGGAATGCGGTAACAAACGTTTGAGCGAAGGTTTGCACAAAATAAAACTTAAGACTTTCAAAATTTGAAGAAACTATTAAAATAAGGTGAGCCTTGCGATGCTTAGTTAGCAGATGCGGTAAATTATACATACCATCATAGATGCATCGCAAAGGAACGCAATCAGACAAGGAGAATTTCAAAAGGATAATGCATAAGAGATAACAAGAAAAGAACTTTAAGTAGAATAACACATGCGACCATGCTTTGGAATTCATGCGATCCAAGCCATGCATTGAAGGATAGGGAGGATTCTTCCGTTGTAACTACACACCGAGAAGAATTATTGTCGCACCTACAAGGAGCAAACGCACCACAACCAAGGAAGCAACTGCATATCCAAAATAACAATAAAAATAAAAATAAACTAAACTAAGAAAGTAAGGTAAAGATAGAGTAGAAGACGTCCCTGGAGAAATTGGAGTGATTTCACTGCAAGGAATTCCCCATGCAAGAGATTGCTCTTAACTACTTAGGTCAAGGGGCTTGCCCTGACCATTGGAACTTCCGGCAATTGGTGGGTGCATGCGGCCGTCATGCGCTTAGAACTACCTTCAGCTCATGCGACTGATTGCCCTTCTACCTTGGGGTCAATACTGGCTTTTGGCGCATCGTCTACACTTAAATACTGTTTGCAACTTGGTCGCACAAGCTACAATACTCCCAAGATAA
>NW_024064470.1:0-1262 GCF_009727055.1 Benincasa hispida | reverse complement strand
GATAACGCTACGGACGCGGCCTGCTTTGTGGAATGGTCACAAGTGTTGTGGCTTGCCACAGATGATCTGATCCTGATCATTCATGTTTGAGACATGTGAGCAGGGGCGTCCTATACAAAGAGTTTGTATAAGACCTAACCACAAAGTGTTAATGTCTCGTTATATAACACCGTTCATGACAAAGAAGGAATTCATGACCTCAATCCTGAGTGAGTTAGGAACTCCTGCCATTGAGGGCGGTCCTTTGATTTGCATGGGTGCGAGTGGCCAAGTCACCGATTTAAACCTACCATTTTGGGGATACGTCTGATTTGGGAGTTGGGAACTCAGCTACACAAGAAGGAATTCACTCTTTTCCCAATGTAGGGGTAGTAGATAGATGGCTCCCTTAAGGGCTAATTTCGGGACTTGAATGATGTGGCGCCACACATCTTCTCTTGGCCCGAGAGGTGTTCACACATTATTGGACTATGTTGGATTGTTCATTATTGGAATCAATGGTACTTAAGAAATGAGATGTAACTACAGGGGCAAAATGAATAATTAGCCCAGCTGTATTTACGAGCATCTGTGAAGGGTCATCGTACTCATGATTGGTTATATCCAATGGACACAAAAATATATCTGTGGGAAGGAGAGTTCAACTATTGGTCTTTAGTGGAATCACTGATAGTTAACAGATGGTGAATCTCGTGGCTAAAGAGTTTAGTCAGCTATTAACGTACCGTTGGAGCTTCGAGCCACAGGTCCATTAGATCACCTGGGTAGCTTGGATAAAGTCGAGAATTAGTGTTTGGGTTAATTTGAAATGTTCAAATTGACAAGAGGAAGTACAATTTATATATGATATAATTGGAATGGCTAATTATATATGATATAATTGGTTAAATGTATGAGATACATTATTTTGAAGGAAATTAGATATAAATATGATTTATATCAAATATAGGAAAAATACTATAGTAGATATATGATATCAAACTATAGGATATAAATATAATATGATTATATTTATTAAATAAATTAATTGATTAATTATTTTTTAATTAACCAATTCTCACATTTTAGGAAATGGGATCGTGGGCACCAAAGGTTATGTAACCGGCGGGATATAAGTTGAAAATAGATTTCAATTTGTGAAAAAATTTGATTGTGAAAAAGAATCCCTGCGCCCAAAAACAAAATCGTGAAAGACATATCATCGAGAGCCTATACGATAGCTTCTCAGTCGTCTAAACAATCGTCTAACTCACGCGTCCCTT
>NW_024064469.1:0-2691 GCF_009727055.1 Benincasa hispida | reverse complement strand
GTACTCATTTTCAGTTATATTGAGTTTGTGTTTATTTTATTATTTTATTTCTACTTTGAATTCTCTTGTAACTTTTGATTATGGTACGGAACATATCATACATTAAAAGATTGCTTCCACGCCAGGTTCTCACTCACAACATATTTAATTCTTAATGCCAATGAGTGTATATATACTATAACTACTTTTATATCTTTTCGTACGGACTGCCATCGCATAACGGAAAGAACACCACGAGATGTCTTAGAGCCATTGTACTCCGTATCCATCCTCTTTGAACGCAGCACTGCTAATTCTGAGACAGAGGCAAATTTTATTTATTTTAGAAGAGTACGTGCGATGGTATTTAGACCATATATCATTGTCACCATATGGATTGAAATTTAGGCTCACTTGTGTATTTTGAGAACCATATAATTGCAAGTAAATGTATATCATCTCGTCTAAGAATTTCGGGACTCATTTCGTATAAAACACCCTCTTGTTTCAGTGTATAATAAAATGAATTGACTTTTATCTATTTTTTACAGGTATCTGTTTGGGAGATCGACACTGTGGTCGATGATATTACTGTAAGAAGTTTTCTTTTTATAATGGGAGGCAAGCAAGGAATATTTCGCCAACACGTGAAGTCTCAAGATATCCGATCAAAGAAATTTAGCGAATCAACTAGAATTGGCTAATTTAGACCAATTAGTCCTCATTCCATATAACACAGGGTAAGTAGATACAAGTTCTTAAGTTATCTTTAATTTGCATTATACACGTACTAATATTTCAAAATTGTTGCTTATTATAGTTATCATTGGATATTGATTATAATCAATCTATAAGAAAATTGTGTTTATATTTTGGACTCTCTTCGAAGTAAGCTTCAAGGGTATTTTCATCGAGTTATAAATATGTAAGTGTAATTGAACTTTCTTAGCTCTTAATTGAAGTATTTATGTTTAACTTATGTTTTCAAACTATTTAGTGGATTGAAAACATGGCAAGCCAAGACGATCTCCAACACCATCGATCTTCTCCAAAATTGAAACTTGTAAAGGTAAATTTGCATTCATTTTTTTAACAATTTATGTTCATTCAAACATAAGAATAATTGTTTTCAACTTCTTTATATGCAGCGCCCTCGTCAAGTAGATTATGTAGGATGTGGGTACTATGTGCAAAAAGTATATACACGAAATAGTGCATAATCCTACTACTCCCGTTACTAGTCTGGTACGTAAATTATTTATTTTTTATATAGTACTAGATTTAATTTAATAAATGGATGTAAACTTATGTTGAATTTATCTTTTTTTTTTCCTCTTTGTAGTTCAATACAAAAGATGCATATACCCAAGGAGAGATTGACGTAATTCGAACCCAATGGACAAGTTTTGTTGGCCAATTTATGTAAGGATGTAATTCTTGTTTTTTGTCTCAATAGAATGTAAATGCTAGCTTAGAATGAATGTAAATTTATCTAACTATAATCTTTGTGAATGGAATTAGTACTAATTGATATTTTTGAATGAGAGAAATGATGGCTTGGTGTAAGTATTCTATGAAAGTCTGGTATTGTTTTGCAAATGTTGGTGATTAGTGTATTTATTTCATATTTTGATGAGTATATGTAATGGATTGTAAATATTGATTCTTGTTTTTGAATAAAATCATAGGTGGAAGACATGATTTGTTTATTATTGGAAGATTTATGTATAATATATTTTTATTGCGTTCATGGGGTATTTGGTGTTAAGTATTCATGGAATTAGTACTAATTGATATTTTTGAATAAGAGAAATGATGGCTTGGTGTAAGTATTCTATGAAAGTCTGGTATTGTTATGCAAATATTGGTGATTAGTGTGTTTATTTCATATTTTGATGAGTATATGTAATGGATTAGAAATATTGATTCTTGTTTGTGGATAAATTCATAGGTGGAAGACAAATATTGATGGGCTTGCCATGCAAATTTTTATATACTTTTTAATATAAAACAATGATGGACATGTCCTGACCCAACACGAAAGGTATAATGTCATTTTTAACTTATTGACCAAAAAAATAGATTCGACAACGGAATTAAAAAAAAAAGTTGAGCTTTAATGTCGGTTAAGAATTTTTAAAAAATAACACAGGCTTTAATGTCGGTTGTAACCGACATTGAAGGCCTTGAATGTCGGTTGCAATCGACATTAAAGACTGTGTTATTAAAGCCCTTTAATGTTGGTTTAAAACCGACATTAAGGGCAATCGACATTAAAGGGCTTCAATAACGCTATCTTTAATGTCGGTTGTTAACCGACATTAAATCCTGAAATTGTTTTAGTGATGCCTTAAGTGATATCCTAAATAGGTCTGTAGTATAAGGATTAAGGTGGGATACCTGATCCTGGTGACAATACGGATACGACCCGCTTTGTAGAGGTTTGCAAGTGTTGTAAACTGCTATTGATGGTAGATCCTGACCATTCATGTGGAGACATGCAAGCGGGGGTGTCCTATAACAAAGAGTTTGTATAAGACCGGACCACGAGATGACTAGACTTTGTATATAACGCCGTTGATATTGGAGACTTACATCTCGCCTAAACGACCATAGATGACATGACCTCAATCCTGAGTGTTTTGGGAACTCCTGCCTTTGAGGGCGGTTCTTTGATTAGTATGGGTGAGAGTGGCCAGATTGCCAACTCAA
>NW_024064468.1:0-1759 GCF_009727055.1 Benincasa hispida | reverse complement strand
TAAAGTAACGCGTCGCAACCTCTCGTTTAAAAAAGATTCGAAATTTAAAATGTTCTTAGAAAAAGGTTATTTCTGTTGCTCAACGCTTTGAGCGCGTGTTGTACACGCAATTGGCGTGGCTTCTCCCGGGCGCCAGTACGTGGGATTTGTGCAGTTCCGCGAGTGGTTTTCGAATGTTACCACCGCTGCTTCTTTTGTACAGTTTTTTAAAAAATCATTTCTATTTTTTTCCCCCAAAATTGATAAAGTCCGATTGCTATATTAAAATCCAATCTCTATTCTATTTAAACCCCATGTCCCTTCCCTTTTGATAAGATTTCCTGCGATAGGCTCTATTATTTTAAATAGACAATAAAATTTTATTATATATTTAAATATTTTGATTATTTTTTCATATTTAAAAACAACCCTATTTTTAGTGTCTAAAAGGTTAGAATAGAATGAAATTAATATTGTTTAATTTTATGAAAAAGTTTTAATCTATATTAAATATGTATAAGATGGTTTATAAATAAAGAATCTTCACCACTTCATTTTGTGCTTATATTTTTTTTCAATAAATCCTATTTTACAATTCACTAAATGTATTTGAGTCGAATATGTGATCTTAGACCACCCCAATTTTAAAATAGAAAGAAAGAAATTGATACTAAAATAGAATCATCTAATCTTCATCTTCACATTTGAGTCCCCACAAAGTCCACCAAAATATAAATCATTTGGATATCTTCAACAATAAGTTCTTCGTTTATCTTCATACTTCTCTCTCTAATATTATTCTTATTTTTCTTTGCAATATGAGTAATTTTTCTATTGCATTTTATTAACTATTGTACTTTAACATCTTAGATGTTGCTTTTTTTATATTGTATTTCAGTGTTTGTATTCTATTTTGTGCTATTGTTATTAACTTGTATGCTAAACTTATCTATATCCTAGATTTTTTTAAAGAAAAAATGTATCGTATCAGTATCTTTGTTTTTTAGAATATATATATTAAAAATATATAAAAAAAAATGACGCATCTTTAGACGTATCTGTATCTTAGTTTTTTAGAAATTGACGAATCACCGTATTGTGTAGCTGTATCTGTGTCTGTGCTTCATAGATTATAACAAAATGTCATTGTCCATCAAATACGGATAAACATTAATAATGAATAGATTATATATTTAAAAATATCTTAAGGAGTTTTTCAATTTAAAACAATTTCCCATTAAATAACCCTATTTGCACCCTGTTCTTACAAATATTTATCCGCCTTCATAATAGGAATGAAGTATTTCCGTGGCAACCTAAAATTATAATTAATTTCCAAAGTATATAAAAGCTGTGCACTGTCATATATATATATATATATAGAAATATCTAAAATAAAAGATAAGTATTTAGTGTGTGTGTGTGAGTATGAGAACGAGAATAAGCAACAGAAAGGGAGATATTTGCGGTTTTTGTCCCCCGCTTGGCATTGTTGCAGGGTTTCGGTGCTTTTTGTTGTTATTATATATTATAAATTCTTCTTTCTTTATTTCTTCTTCTTCTTCTTTTTCTTCTTCAACAAATACACCATTATCATCCCTTCATTTCTGCTCCTTCTGCATGCGTTGGAGGATCTCCTTTCACCCAGGTTATGTATTATCATTCATTCATCTTTTCTTTCTCCACTCCTTTAATTATACACACTTTATTTCTCGATTACCCTACAGATCTCATTGTTTTTTTCTTTTAAAAATAATCTAATTTCATTTGTTTTTTTTTT
>NW_024064467.1:0-1065 GCF_009727055.1 Benincasa hispida | reverse complement strand
GGAATCATCAAAACATCAAGACTGGCCTAGCTTACCTGACAGCTCGACCAAGTCTTTTCCTCATTCTCCAGCCCTATTCCTTGGAGCTTCTTCTCCGGAAGCCCCACCATGAAAACTAGACTCCCAGAGCTTTCAGGTGGGTTTGGAATCCCTCCAAACGCATGAGTTGGGAAAACTCCTCGTCCCAAGTTCATGTTGTTTTCCAGACTTCACTGTCCAATGCATCGTCTTTGAAGCTCTATGATCAACGCATGAATTTTGCTCTCAACGCAAGGTTTACTCAACTTTCCCACTCTTTTTACTGTCTTTTTGAATTGTGATCTAAAAATGAAGTCTTTGGCCTTATAGGCGTCCAAACCTTCTCCAAATTCGAAACCTTCTACTTGGCTGCATGTCCAAGTGTTTCTCCCTCATACTACCAACACATCTTTTTTATCAACGCAATCTAAGTGTCTTTCTCCTATGTAGCCAACATGAGCTTCCAATCTGATGCAACCACCTCAAAAGCAAGGCTTCCTCCCAAGAAGTTCTTTATGCATTCCAATTCTTGGATGTTCAACGCATAGTTACTCAATGCATAACAATCAACGCATAGCAAGCCAGTTCACTATCATTGCAATCCAACTTAGCCATCGCAAGAGCTAACCATCACCAACGCATAGGGTGGCCGCTCATCCTCGACGCATGGCTCACTAGGTATTACCGCAAGGCTCGTTGGCACGTGCATGGCGCTTGGCATAGGCGCTGGCCGATCGACGCATAGGCATGCTGCATAGGCGTTGGCCATCGCTCAACGCATGGGTGTACTGTATAGGCGCTGGCCATCGCTCGATGCATGGGCGTACTGCATAGGCGTTGGGCATCATTCGACGCATGGGCATGTTGCATAGGCGCTGGCCATCGCTCGCTTGCTCGGCCACATGGGCATGCTCGATGCATTGATGCTTGGCAGGGCGCTTCGACAAATAGGCATGGCCGTTCAATAGGGCACTCGCTGCATAGGCATGGCCGCTCGACGCATAGCAGGGGCGCTTGGCTGGCCGCTCGACGCATTAGGCAAAGGTG
>NW_024064466.1:0-1325 GCF_009727055.1 Benincasa hispida | reverse complement strand
AAAAAATTTCAATTATTTTGTTTTAAAACTATTAATTTGTAATTTTCACATAGTATATAACGTTTCTAAATGTTTATAAGATTTCTAAATGCATGGTGGGCAATTGTGGCCTACTACACCACTTCCCTTAACACTCCACTGCTTATGCTTGGTATTTTCTTTACCGACTTAACTCAAAAAAAAAAAAAAAAAAACATTAGGATCAAAATGTTCTTTTATATAAAAAAATTTCAATTATTTTGTTTTAAAACTATTAATTTGTAATTTTCACATAGTATATAACGTTTCTAAATGTTTATAAGATTTCTAAATGCATGAATTAATATGCGCGAATCAAAAGGATAATAATATTTTTCATTAATTGGAGTGGTCTTTCATTTTCTCATTTGACTCTATTTTTTTAATAATATTATTGATTAAATGGTCTAAATTGATTTAATTATGAAAATTTACCATTTAAATCGATACAATTATGAATTTTAATCTATATACTCTCAAAGTTTAAAAATATAAATTGCCCAAAAATTTAACAAGCTTCTTTAATTTTCTAAAAAGTATAGAGTAAAAAAAATATTATTAAAACAATATTTTTAGTCTGGTTAGATAACCATTTAGCTTTTAATTTTTAAACTTAGAAATTAATACTAATTTTACTTATGAATTTATTTATCTTGCTATCTACTTCCAATATATGTTTTCAAAATCTCAACCCTGAAAAAAAAAATCTTCAAAACCTGTTTTTTATTTTTCAAATTTGAAAATTTAAAAATCATAGCAAAAAATGGTACAGAAAACAAAATGATTTTCAAAAAGAAATTGTTATCAACGTTTTGTCTATTTTTTCGCGAGGGAAATTTAAAAATAGAAAAATAAGAAAAATTATTTACATAAAATATAAAATTTTTAATCTTCTAGTTGATAGAGAATGATAAAAGTCTATCATTGATAGAGGTCAATAGAAGTCTATTAGTGTTTTTTTTACTATTTATTTAAATAATTTAACATTTTTTCTATCGATGAAAAATTCATTTTTCGTAGAGAAATATAATTTTGTAGATTAATTGTTCATTAAAGATCTATATAGATTCCATGCTATGAAATTTTTTCCATACTACATTCATTCTTTGCTTGCCCATTAAAAAATCATGTAAGAATTATGAAGTATTGATAGTAATATATCATCTAGAGATGCGTCAAATATTAAATGGAAGGGAGTATAATATTCCCATAATATTAGCAATTTATTCAAGCATAACTTACCCTCTAAGAAGCACAGACATAGATACAGTTACATGATACAGATACGATACAACGATACGTTAATT
>NW_024064465.1:0-992 GCF_009727055.1 Benincasa hispida | reverse complement strand
GAACGTTATCAAATAGACCAATAGTTTTTTTTTTTTTTTTTGCTTTTTGTAGGACTTTAAGAATATGATGTCTATTAGAAATAAACTTGAAAAAATGACATAGATGGCCAAAATGAAGGGCACAAATTTAAATATCTATATATTTGTGTGTCGTAATATTTGTTTACAAATTCAAACGAAGAAGAAGGGTTTAGTTGGTTGTTCACTGTGTCCTTGAAAGGTATTGAAAAGAAAAATGACCGTACGAATGTATGTAAAGGACAAGAAAAGGGACAATAAGGTGGTCAGTAGTTGTCATTAATAGAAGCTACCACGGATAGCATGTTATCGGTGATAGAAACTATCACTGATAGTAACTATTCTTTTTAGTCTTTTATTATTTTTGGTTCGATATATGTAATTATTTTATTCGTGTACTATTTTATGCTTAAATTTCATTTATGCAACTGCCTCTAAAAATATATATATATATATACTTTTATACTAGAAATTTAAAATCAGGTCCAGCCGACATGTCACTGGCCCAGAAAAGGGAAAAGAAAAGGCTTTATTTTAAAAAATATTTGGACTTATTGATTTTATAGTTTTGTGCCTGTATTTTTAAAATTTGAGAAAAGAAAAAAATGGATTTTAATGAAATGTGGGTATTGGAATTTGAGCATGAGACAGAGAATTGAATTTGAAACAAAATAGGTCAACTGAGTTGTGGACAAACACTTTAATTTCGCATTTATGTCTCAAATCCCTCCCCACTTCCCACCCTCCACTTACTTTTTCTCTTAAAAAAAAAAGAAGCAGAAGAAAAGAAAAAACAAGGGTTATGTTCTGATCACCTTATCCTATTTTACATTTTAACCACACTTAAAAACAAACAAAAAAAGTTTTTCCCTCCACTTACTTTAATTTCGCATTAAAGTAACACTTTAATTTCGCATTTATGTCTCAAATCCCTCCCCACTTCCCACCCTCCACTTACTTTTTCCCTTAAAAAA
>NW_024064464.1:0-1005 GCF_009727055.1 Benincasa hispida | reverse complement strand
GCAATAGAAAAGAAAAATTGAAAAGAAAATTTTGGGGGAAAAAAAAAAGAGAATTGGTGGTGAGCATGAAGTTTGATTGCAGTAAAATTGAGGAAAGAAATTTTTTTGGAAAGTGTGGCCGCTTAGAAAAAAAGATGATTTTTTTTTTTTTTTTTTGGAATCTTGTAGTCGGTGGGATTGGATAGCGGAAGGCATTGAACTTTGTTAGTGGATCCAATTAGATTGAAGCAATCACCTTGTGAATCATAAAGTGGTAGAGTTTTCCAAAAAAGTGGTAGATTTTTCCAAATTTCTTTGCTTCAAATTTCATGTTCAAGTTTTAAAACTCAATTTCTTGGGTTCTAAAAATGTTAAATCTTCTCAATTTAGAGTTTGAAACAAATTAGGCTTTATATTATTGATTCATATTTCTTTGCTTCTTTGTTATCGATTTTGTCTAGTTATTTGCCTTTTCTTTGTTTATCTCGTATAATTCCATGAATCTTGAATCTTAAATTCTTGATTCTAGTCTTACTTAGGACCTGTTTTAGGTGCTGAGTTGTGATAGGATGTTTGGAATTCATATATCTATAGAGTTTATATATCTGTGTTTGGGGTGTAGAGTTATTTGATTTGAGTTCATGTCTGTGTTTGGGGTACAGAGTTAGTTCATATGTCTGGGGTATCTGGTGTAGTTTTCTAAACTCTAAATAATCTGCTTTCATGATTACTATTTTTGTTTTGAAAGTTTTTTATTCAATAATTCTACCAATCTTTGTTTGAATAAAATATGGGTTGCAATTTTTTCTTTTAATTTTCAAAGCTTTTCTTTCTTTCTTTCTTTTTTGGGTAATGAACAACAATTAACTTGTTACATTTCTTGAAGAAACACGGTTAAATAAAATGAAAAACCAAAGAACAATCAATTTTTTTTTAGGAAAATTGCATTGTATGTCAAATACATTTTAAGAAATCAAAATCATGACTTCAACTTTTCTTTTTTTCTTTTTTTTTTTTCCTTTTTTT
>NW_024064463.1:0-1360 GCF_009727055.1 Benincasa hispida | reverse complement strand
GTTTGCCTTTGTGATGGAGTATTTCTCCACATGCGGTCGTCTATGCGGTGGTCCGGTTTCCGCGTTTGCATCCATTTCCTGTTTTGGCTACAAAAATTGAACATTGAACACATAATAATGCAAAATAACGGGTTACCTGAGATTCAACATGTTGATCGACGCAAGTTCATTTTCTTGTGAATTCCTAACATGATTTCCGCATATTCTGCCTAACAACCTTCATAATTCTAAGTAAAAGGACTAAAATGGCATGCATTTCTGCATGTCATCAGTTAGTGGGCAATGTTGGTTATGGTAACCGATCGTTAAAATGAAAAAGGTTTTCATTTTTTAATCGTACATTCGATCGCCGGTCATTCACCCAAGAGAATTCGAAAGTGCATTGGTGATTTGTAACATGATCGCTCGAGAGACTATACAATAGATCTTCTCTACCTAAACGATCGTCCACCTCACGCTAAACAATCGGACACTCTCACTTATACGATCGAATAGCTTCTCTAAACGATCGTATAGTGTGTCGATTTAGCTAAACGATTGTATACCTTTTCCTAAACGATCGTTCAGCGAATCCTACATGATCGTGTAGTTCCTCTAGACTATAAGTTTTTCTGCTATACGGTAGCGGCCTTCACCCTCCCACTTGTTTATCGCCTATACGACTTGTTTTTCCTCCGTCCTCTACCAAATTCACCAAAGCCCACCCTTTGAGTTTTCACTCCGAGAATACCCAGGGCTCATTAGTGGTAGTGTCATCCCCGTTATGGCATTCGTGTTCGCGTTGATCGTGTTGTTGCAGTTGACGTTCCCGCCGGGCATTGATAGATCTGTTGGAGGGTTCCGTTGCATTGGAGTTTCGAAGATTGAAGATAGTCTTCAACTGGTACAGAACTCTTTACCTTATGTTTTTCTTTGTTCGTAGCATGTCGTTAATTAAGTTTTGATTGCATAACTGTATGTGTTGAATGTATATTGTTATATTTCGGTCACAGTGAGATCCAAGCAATCTAAACACGCTCATGGAACTCTCGGTATGAGATCCTTCAATTGGTATCAGAGCCAGGTTATGATACTCTGATTTCATCTGTTGCAACGAAATGGCTTTTACATTCATGGTGGGTGCATTTCTACGCTATTTTAATTGTTAAATCTACTGTGGATGTGCCGGATTAATAGATGTTTTTGGGATGATTAGCCTCGGTTTGATTTAGATCCTTTTACATTTTTGGTTATTTGTAAAGGCCCAAGCTTTTTGGCATTAATAATTGTTGAACACAAAACTTTTCTTATATTTCTTATGATAATTTTACAAGAGGGAGCATCCCTTATATATGCACCTATGATAGCTAATTAAGGAAAA
>NW_024064462.1:0-1053 GCF_009727055.1 Benincasa hispida | reverse complement strand
ATATTAGAAATGAGTATTAATTATAAAAATTAAAATAAAAGTAAAGACAATACAAATTTTTAGAGATTAAAAAAGATATTTTGCAAATTCACGAATGTTTCGAGAGTAAAATATATATTTTGAAAGTTTAAAGAAAAAAATATAATAAATTTGAAATTTATTAGAGATGGTTTAAAATTTTTATTTTATATTTTCAAAGATAAGATTTGTTAATTGATTTTGATGTGTAAACCAAAATAATGGAAGAGCTCGTGGTGGGATTTAATTAGTTTATTTGTGTAGTAGTACAGCACCAAAACAGCGGCTTCTTTGAGTTGTTCTTTTTGCTATTATTTGCAAAATAAAAGTGGCGGTGCGTGTGATCCAACAAATAAATTATAAGTAATTTGCATAATTGAATGACATAATTTTCTACATAAAACATAAATTATCACCTTAAATAACCACGATTCCTTTAGTAAAATTCTAAATAAATAAATAAAATTACCCACTTGATGGGAATCTAAGCTAAATGTATTTGGTTGTCTCATAAGAATGTTATCAGAATTTTATGGAAATAAATTATTTTTATATTTAATTTATAAAATTAATCATGAAAATCCTATAAAATTTTAATAGATTAATTGATAAACAATAAATCCAATTCAAGTTATGAGAAAAAATAATTATTTAACAATCAAATAATAATATTAATTAAATTATTAATCACAAATATTTGTAAAATGAGAAGTTATAATTAAAGTTACTTGATTACATAATTTGATGAATTTATATAATTATGATGTATTAATATAATTATGATGTATTAATTAATAAAACAATTAATTAATTCTAATTAACTAATGATAAATTAACTATAATTATTAAAAAAAAATCATATTATATTAATTATAACGATCATTAACTAACTATAAATATAATTAATTAATTGATTAATTAATAATTTTATTGCATCAATTCTTCACAGTATTGAAAAATAAGTATGAATATATATGTTTATATATAAACTAATTTATTAAACTAAAATAAAAATTAAGTATATATTAATTTCTT
>NW_024064461.1:0-9332 GCF_009727055.1 Benincasa hispida | reverse complement strand
CTGTCTTCATTAAGTTTAGAGGAAATAATGACTGGCAGCTTTTCATTCTGCCCCAAAAATGCATACTTTAGGTGATTCGGTAGGGTTTTCAATTCCATTATTGGTGGTTCTACTAAGGACTATTGCGTTGTTTTTCTTTCTTCTTTTACTATTGGCTCTTCTTCTTGGGTTGTGATCATCTCAACTTCCTTTTTTGTTTTTTCTATGATGACATTACATCTCACAATGGATGCACTTGCATCATTTTCTTCTTTCTCTTCATCAAGCTTTTCTTCTTCAGTCAATTTCTGGTCGTCGTCAGATTCATGCAGGTCTTCTTCGTCAAGAAAATTCATGGCACAGATGATGTTGAACTTGAGCATCTGTTCATTTAGCACATCAATCTAGGCACGACCTGTTGATAAAAATTGTCGCCCCAGAACGATGGGCACATCTTTGTCGGCTTCGTAATCTAAGATGATGAAGTCGGCTGGTAAGATAAATTTGTCTATGGTGACCAGCACGTATTTCACCTTCCCCTATGGATGCACTAGAGATCTATCTGCAAGTTGGAGAGTCACAGTCGTGGGCGCAAGTTGCCTCACATCCAGCTACTTAAAGATCGACAGAGACATCAAATTGATGATGGCTCCAGGCTCACACAATGCTTGCCCGATGTACAGTCCTCCAATGGAGCAAGGTATAGTAAAGCTCCCAAGATCGCTCATCTTCGGTGGGATTATTGATTTCGAGCTTTGTGTTAAAGGCACCATGGAAAACTTACTAGTGCCCCTCTTCTTGGTTACAATATCCTTCAGAAACTTCGCGTATGCAGGCAACTCCTTAATCGCTTCATTAAATTGAATATTAATATGCAATTGTTTTAACATAGTCATGAAGTGTTGGTACTATACCTCGTCATTCTTTTTCTTTCTGAGTCTCTGTGGGAAAGGTGGCAACTACACTCCCACGATCCCCTTTTCTGTCGGCTTTGAGGTGGATGCAACTTATGGTTCATCACTTCTTTTTCTCCTTCTTCTTCTTGAGTCACCACAATCTCTGGTTCCAATGCAATGGGAGCAGTCCGGCTAGGCTCCTTTCTTTTTCCCTCCACAGTTTTTCCACTATGTAGTGTCACGACTTGACATTGCTTTTTACCTTATCCCCTTGGGTTGTGTGGGAGTTCTGTTGAACTCGGCAGGGCCCCTTGTGGTATGTTCTTTAGCTCGCTCGCAATTTGGCCCATCTGTAATTCCAGATTGTGGATGGACGTCACCTAACGTAACTTTTGAAGCACGTTTCGTTTTTTCTCTTCTCTATATACTGCTTCAACAAGCTTTTCTTAAAGAGGAAGAAATTGCAACGGTTTTTTTTAATGAGGCCCCTACTAGGCCTTGACTGCTTTTCACTCTTTTGAGACCGTTTATTTGCGGGAAGAAAATCCAGGTGGCCCTTTTTTTTTTTGTGCCACGTCATATTGGAAATTTTCTGCTGCTTGATTTCCCAATGAAAAGTTTTGGAATGGTTTCTCCTCTCCGCATTGAAAATTTCCAGAAATCGATCTTATTTCCTCTTTCTTTCTTTCGTGGGTTGTAGTGTTTGAGAAAAAATGGATCTATATTTTTTCCAACAAATGTAAATAAGACTGTGGGTTCCGCTGTGGCCATTCCCTTTCCATTTGCCGTGTCCGTCATCGCAAGTCTCGCACACTTGCGGACAATTTTTGATAATTGCGTTTTGGCACTCGCTCACCAGTTTTGCCAGTTGTTGGCCCCTGTTAATAAATCGTAATTCCCTGAATTTAGGTTTTCAATAATTTGCAGATCATCCTGACTCTGTAGTGAAGCAGTAACAACTATTAGTTTTTGTGGGTCGTTTAATCCTTATTTCAGTATCTGAATCCGCTTTTTTCTTTCTCCCCATTAGTCCTTCAGTGATTTTTAGAGCTTGGCTCAAATCTAAAGATGTCTTCTATAGACCCTCGTCATTATTTCTACTTGAAAGTATTTTACAGCACAATTCTGTATCTACGATGTGCAAGCCACACTCCTTCGACTTGCATGTGCATGATTGAGGAGAACACATGGTATCAGAAAAGCACACACAAGAGAGTATAAGGTTAAAAACACTTGTAATATAAAGAAATTTCACATCTCCTTATATAGTGCTATATGCTCCGGTTAATTCGTTTTGGTCGTTGGATCAAACTTCTGACCAAACCGCATCGCTTAACCTCGCCCAGGCAAAAATCCACTGGAGCGATTCATCCATGTTCTTTTGTTCAAAATTGTTATTAGTATTTGTTTCCCCCTTCAGATTCCTAGATCTGTATTTCCATGTAAGTGGGAAAAATATTTTTCTTTCCCATAACTAAAACTTTTTCTAGAACTATTTTTCATAAAGTGTGTATCTCTCCCCCTGGCCTTTGTAGGGGGAATACCGCTTGTTATCATTGCCCTCTGATTACACAACAGAGGAAAATGGATGAAACAAAGTGTTTACTCCGAGACCTTCATTGTTTACGGAAAGGAAATGTTTTCGGGAAACACCAAAGAGTCGGTTGGCAGAATTTCTTATAAAGCTACGGAAGGTGGGCCCGTGGCGGGTTCCCATTCGTCATCCGTCTCCGAATTAATCCTGCAGTCCTGAATCAATAACTATCATAAGCATACCCGATTTTTTCAAATTTGAATATCGGCTTCCCTATTCCAAGCAGGCCTCAAATGATTCGTGGCAGAGATCATCGAGGGGTTTTGGCAAATGATAGTCCCCCTACATTGGGCTAAATTAAACGAAATCGTTTGCCTTAAGAATTTGGAATTCCGCCATGACGGTTGTTTTTTTTTTCGTTTTGGTAACTTCGTTTTCTAGGTTTGCGGCTCGCGATCATAATCTTCCCGTTATAGTAGTTCTATGTTGTTGTTGTTTAGGCAGAATTGTCCTCTTTAAGTCCTACCACTAAAACGTCTCTTCTGAACATGCTCATGATTCCAATCTTTTACGATACGTGGTCCAGTAGAAATCTTCACCAATCAAAGTTAGATTAAAAGCAAGGTTTCTTACAAAAGAATATCTCAGAAAATCTTCTTGTTAAGCTCACACTGAAGAACACTTTCGAATATTTGTATGCCAAAAAAGTCACCCACCGAGCAACGGCGACCTAGAACCTGATGCACGTTAACAGATTTATTGATGACAGATGAGTTTTTCTAGAAGGGTAGAAAAATTGGCGTATTAGGATGAAAATGCATTAAGCCACAAGTATTTGTATATGTGAAAATCCAAGTATAAAACCACGGCCTGAGAGATTTCCCTGGTAAGATGCTCGGAGCAGTCGGAACTACAGGAGACTTGTGATAAAATATGCGATGGTAAACATTATTAAGAGCGTGGTAGTCTCTTATTAGCGCAAGGTCAACCAAATAAATCAAGTAGTTGTTTTGGATTTAATTAGTCTGTAATTGAGGTACACATAAAAATAACAAATGCGAAGTGGAGTTTTCGAAAAGAGATATGAGAAATTGTTGAACATGAGTTAAAATACGTGGTGAAGACGGATGAGAAAGGGTTTTTTTTCGGCTAACCGTTGCGATTCCTTAGGACCTGTGTTTCCAAATGCTCTATGCAATCATGTCAGCATACAGAACAAATTATCTAAATATCACATTATCCTTCTTTGACTGCCCGACAAGTGGTATACGGGCTTTCTAATAACTAGAACGTATGCCCGATATTACGTGGAAGAGTCCCTGTTTTAGGACCTACACATTTAAGCCTCTTTATATTTCTCTATATCCATTTGAGCTTGAAAAAATAGTTTTAGGTTTATTGTTGTATGTTTCCAATGAAATTTATTTGCGACCAGTTTTTTCTCTCAACTTTAAAAAAAAATGTGTTTTGTAAACAAGTTATTAAATTGCGGTAAAAAATAAGTAAACGCAGTAAAAATGCAAAATAAATTAAAATTAAAAATACAGTAAATCTAAGCCTAGATGATACAAGATACAGGCTTTCAATGTTTAACAAGATGCCCTGGGGTCAAAAGGTGGCTGTGAAGGTTTTATGCACAGAACCGTGGGAATGCCGGCGGCAAGTTCCTTATAAATAGAATAGAAAGAATAAAGATAAGTAATATAAACAAGCGAAAGTTCTTCCATTGTTGGTTTAAAGCCCTAGAATTACTGTCTTTTCCGCCCTTCTTCTCCTTTGGCGTACACCCTTTTTTCAAGTGATCGGCCACGCTCCCACATGGTCTTGTTGGTGAAAACGAGAAAATGTAATGAAACGCAAGGTTGCCCTTCCATGTTGAGAAGTATACTTCGTTTTTTAGTTAACACGCATTCCTTCTAAACCTTACTCTCGATAGATCAGAAATGGCATCTTCACTTCTCTCTGCTCTCACAAGTGGAAGATGACCGTCTAGCCATGTCCCCTTTTAGCTAAACGTATTTTATATTTTTTTTAACGATTAAAGTATTGTTTTTTAATTCATAATTAACTATCAAGGGAAATTTAAGAAAAAACAATTCAATGGAGAAGTGATTTACGGGTGAATGGAAAAATTAGAACGAAGAATGAATATGAAAGTTTATCAAAACATTTTAAATTATGTTTTATTTAAGGCAAATTTGATACATGGTGGTTGTGAAAATGAGAAATAAAGAGAAACGTGGAAATTACAACGATTAATGAAGATGAACAAATACAACAAAGTGGCCCAATTGTCTTGGGCACCGAATTTCGATGGAGAGATCTGCCTTGGATTCCGTTGAGATTGGATCTGAAATTGTTAGGATAAGAGCCCTCCCCCTCCTCAAGGCCCTTTGCCTCATAAGGGAGTATAAGCAGAGATCTATGCACAGAGGGTCCCCCAATTTTGGGTATTCCTTAACTCTCAAAATTGCCTCTTCACCTTTATTTGCTTATCATTTCTCTCATGATTAACGCATTGTCTGCACAAACTTGTGTTGCAAGCGAAGTTTAAGCCCCGTATCCAAGTAAGCATGAGTTTTTTCCCCCCTCTTAAATATGTATGGGGTAATTATTTAGGTGAAGTTCTTTTTGTGAACACTCATGCTGGGTCCCCTTTGTGTCGGGGGTTCCCCAATGTTTGTGTATGGTTATATTCAAAGATGGAGGGATAATTATTCTTCCTGTTATGCAAATGCAGACACGTCATTCTGCAAACAAAACGTTTAGTTGTACAGGTGGGGTCTCATTTTCCGATTTTGTTTGCGTTACTCAGTTACAATCTTTCGGATTGTGGAATTTGCACATGTGGTGTTTGGTTTTGATGATGTATGAAGCAATGCGTTGAAAATAAACTTGTTGGATCAGACTTGTCGCATTGCGCAATTATTTCGCTAAGTAATAGTTCGTATTATTCCATTGATTGATTGACGAGCAGAAATGTGCACCTTTTGAGTCCCTGACAGGAGCTCCTCTCGTGAAGCCTTGAGCCCGCACCCCTCCCTTTCATTCAGAGGCAAGGGCTCGACCGAGTGGAAACGTTGGTTTATGTCTCTTGCCATACAATAACATGAGATATAGAATTCGGCACAATTTATTACCTTTCATTATCAATGATATCATAATGGGATGTAACTTGTGGTGTGGGGGTTAAACCCAATATAAAGAGAGCTCAGTATCATTCTTTATTATTATTTTTATAATTGAGTATTAATAATATATAGGGACAATTTCAATGAACGAAATCAAGGCCAATATACAATCAGCTAACCTTGTTGAGCCCACTATAATTCCTAGATAAGGTGGCCATAAAATAATTGTATTTTCCTTAACAATTTAATCAATGGAAATCGACTTTAAATTCTCCTGACTGAATGCACGACTATATTTGTCACAAAAGAGATAGAGTGGTACCTTGTATCCAATGTTTAAGCAGCTTGCTCAAATTGTGGAATCGTATCGGATTATCCGACGTCTATCAGTTTCATATTTCAACCATTTGCTGCACATTAAAATTTTATTTTTTTTTCAATCCCCAAGAATGTGCGGCTCGAGAACATCAAAAAGTTTTGCCGCCTGACCTTATGCCGGAAATCTTTTTGAGCAGATGTTTGACGACCCAACAAATCACCTGGCAAAGCCCTTGTTGGTAATGTTGCCGCTATCGACCATTGATTTATATTGTGATTACACCTTCCCCCGCCTGGTGCGTCAAGCAATTTTTTTGCATAAAAATAACAAAAAGTTAACCGTGTTTATTTAATGCGATTGAGCGCATGCGGCAGTATTTAGCAATTGGTTTTTTGTAAGAAACACTAATAATGGCCTTGTTGAGAGACCTCCCAAACAAACTTTCATAAATATGTATTATCAATCGGCAAAACCTTCAATTGTTTAAAATAAAGTTAGCACTGTTAATATACCTAAATGTTTTACCCGTTTATCATAATGCCCTTGACAACTAAAATAAAGGACTTAGTTTTGTTTTAGTTGAGTTACATCACCTTTTTGAAGAAACTTAACTCCCTTTTTAACCAAGCCTTAATAATTAGTAAAGAAGTAGCCTGTGTTCGTCATTAACCACGCGCAAATTTGAATCTGAGAATAATTTTTTACAAAAAGTTCCCTAAAATAAAGTTAAACGTAGATAAACAGCAAAGAAAAACTCAATTCTTAAAAAAGGAATTTTTCCCTAATTTATTTTTCACACGTGCTCAAGAGCTACATATTTGAGTTAAAAAAAAATGTTCTGACATCAAACAGATTTTCAACACAATTAAAACCACCCTCAGTGTTGGTGTTTATGCTGGGCCCTTTTTAAACGCTCTCCTGAATGGCCCTGAAAATCCGCAACTAACGTTATATTAGAGCGTCTTTGTGAAACAAAAGAAAATCTAGAGGATTTAATTGATTTAAACTTTCAAAAATAGAATGTAAACATGAACTTTAGAATGATGTTGTCGTATGGCGGACAAAAAGTTTTTATCTTGCTACTATCGTTTAGCCGTTCAAATAAATAGTTGTCTGTCATAATAGATAAAATAGCACTCGTTTTAAATTTTGAGAGACAGTAATGAAACAACCAAGGGGTGGTTTTACGACCCTTTATAGAAATCTACAAATGATCTTAACACAGTGCGAAGTGCGCCAAAAAACACAACTGAAAAATATGAAAAACCTTCAAATATCTCGTATCGTTCCTATCACCTTTTTTGGCCCTACTTCAAAGTGGAAAAAAGAAAATCGACTTACAAAAGGTCGCTTTTAGGAACTTAGAACGAAATAGAAGCCTTTTCCCAACGGTAAACCAGGATCGTCTGAAATTTTGCTCAAAGGAATCTCCCGCCCGAAAAAAGAAACAAAAACGGATCTTCCTTTGTAAAGGTACCTTCCTTTTTAATCTACTACTGCCCAAATACACTTACTTAATTCGCATAGAAAATCTCCTTAAGCCACCTCAACCCCCCTCAGTGGAAGAAATTAAAAGACAAGCCCCCAGGTTTAGCCAAAATCCTGTCCCAGCTATATACTAATAAGGGAAACGTTTTAATAAATTTTGAAGCGTTGTATCGAGCAAAACTCAATTCCTCGATGAGGAAACTCGATTGAGAAGGGTCCCTTAACTCCGATGGCAATTTCAAATGGCCTTTCCCTTACTGAATGCTTTTGATGGAGAAGGACTGAATACTGATTTGTGGAGGTCTTTGTCTGGATGGCTAGCTCGATGCCGCCACTTTCCTTTACTCCAGAATCTTTCATTTTACGTAACTCGATGCGCGTGCTTTCCCTTCAATTTCTCATATGATGCTTGATCTTTTCCCTCGAATCGCTCCACAACTCCGGTTCTCGACTATCGCTTGAATTGCGTAACACTCAATGCTTTGACCCCCTTTACTCGATTGTTTTTTATACTCACGATGCCTTTGAACGGCATCTACTTGGTGCTGCATTAGTTACTTCCGATACCTCAACCTAACCACTTTCCTTCAAGAACTTAACCACTTAGCCAGGAAGCCCTTGAATTAATATGTTATCTTTGAGGACTAAGGTTTTTTTCCCCACCGTAAAGAATTTTTTTCCTTCTTCCTCAAACTTGACCCTACCGTCAAAACCCACAATTCCAAATCTAGCTTTAATAGTTTAACCAATTAATTTTTCTTTCTTACCTCAAACACAACATAATTAAAAGGAGGGTAAGTTATGCGGGTTTTTACAACCACAAATTGGTGATACAAAAATTTATGAACAGCCAAAGCATATATGATGCCATGTTCTTTTAAGGTTAGTAAATTTGTTCTCGAATGCGTCGGTGGTCCCATGAGTTGGAGAGTATGGAAAAGTCAATTGTGTTGCCGTTGAAAAATCCTATCTTGTTAATGCAATGACATGTCGCATTCTCTCACAAGTTTTTTTCTCCCTTGCCCTCTCTTCCGCCAAAAGTTATAAAAGAGATCGGAAGTTTCTTTGGTTGCTTTTTGCGGTCGAACTCAGGGGACTTTTGTAGCTTAAATGTCCCAGTAAGTTGAAATGTATTGTAATGTTTGTTGGGCCGAGGCTCATAAAGAAATAATGAATGTTTGAGGGTTTATAGGGTATACGCTACGCGAGACCATTAAATGTGTGACTAAAAGAATCAGTATTAAGTTATTAGGAAGTGTATGAAAACTGTGAAGAGAACTTAGAGAACAAAGGCAAAACAGAATCAATGCGTATAAAAAAATGTAGGGGATAAATAGAATATAAACAAATGGTGTTTGGACTTTGTGTCTCATAACTCCAAGGCGAACACAAAACTAAGCTTAGTGACCAGGGATAAGGGGGGTTTTAACCCAGCACGCAATCCCTAAATGCGATCAATCCTAAATAAACACTTATGACGAAAGACCGATACGATGTATATGGTGATAATAGTAAAAGAGGCACCCTTTAATTTCTAAGTTTTCCTCTTTCCCACTTACCATGGTGCTACTTCACACAATAAGCAAGATGTTTGCCCATACCACCTAGAAATAGTGTTCTCTTAAATTTAAAGGGTGACATACCAGCGTGTGAAGTACAAAACGGAGTTTTTATTTTTTTCTAATGTCCCATTTCCTGCTTCTGTGATCGCCAAATCATTGCCTCTCCGAGGTTAATAGATTTGGTTTTTAGAATGACTCACTCCACAAAGTATAGCCTAAAATGATGAATGATGCGTCTCATTAAGACAAGGTACAATTTCCATAAACATGGTTTGAAGTAGATTATTCCTTATTCTTCTAGTTGAAACATTTTGCTTTTTTTACCATTTATTAATGCGATCACCTCACTGATAATCAAGCTACACTTGGGCAGTTTGGTTTATAACTAATGGGTTTTCTTGTCATCAAAGAACATAGCGATTG
>NW_024064460.1:0-1251 GCF_009727055.1 Benincasa hispida | reverse complement strand
CTGCTTGCAGGATCCAATGCCCACACAACACTTGCGCTTACGACTTCAATATGCATTGCATGGTCTAATGCTTCTCAATGCATCCTTACGCCAATTCAGTCTTCAACGCATGTGCTTAGAATCATCGTCAAGCCCTTCAAGTTGCTTGCTTGTTCAGCCCAAGCAACTGCCTGCTTATTCAAGATTCCAGATTTAACTTACAATTTTAATAACTAATTTTCCAAGCCTTTCCTCAATAAATTTCCTTCTACAAACATTCTCTAAAATTTCTTATCAAGCTTACCTTAAACTTTCAGCTCAGAATTCCTCGTGGTTGAGCCAAAAATGTCAAATCATCAAGACTGGCTCATGCTTACCCGACAACTCGATCTTCAGCCGGATTCTTCACTTTCCAGCTCAATTTCGCTAGAATTTCCTTCCAGAATTTCAACCTTAGAAACTAGACACACTCAAGGTTTGAATGGCTCTGAAATTGCTCCATTTGGTCGAGTGAATTTCTCAAACCCTCTCTTTGAAATCGAGCTTCCCCTTTAAACTAGCAGTTACATGATCACCTTTTAATATCAAGTTGCCACCTCATCCTTAAAGAGATAATTTCAAACCTGAGTATGATAGCTGGCTTAGCCGATTAATCACTAAGATTATCCTTTCCTCTTGGTTATCAACGCAAGGGTCAGCTCCCAAGCCAATGCTTGCAACCACATGGCCGCATGCCTCCTACACACAACGCATCGCCTAAACTGGCTAACGCATAGCTCACTTAGAGGCTATTGCGTCCCTCATTTGGTCGCAAACTCCTAAGCCCACACATGTCCTAGCCCACGTATAGCTTAGTCTTATCATATCAACCAAGCGTTAGGCCTTCCTCGTTTCATAGCATAACTTTAGCGTGCATCGAGTTCTGTCTCTTATACACATCTAGATGTGTATAAGAGACAGGCTTGCGTCCATGCCTTGCTTTAGGCGTTCAAGCCTCCTATGCGGCCAAGCTTTCAGCCCACGCCTACTGCCCATCACATGGCCCATCGCATAGCAACTTTTGTGCCAATCGTTTAGCTCCTGCACCCGTCTTATGGCACATTAATGCATGCCCCATGCGTTCGTCTAGTCGCACCCATAAACTCCAACGCAACCTTGCACCTAATACCTTATGTGCCTGCTTGCAGGATCCAATGCCCACACAACACTTGCGCTTACGACTTCAATATGCATTGCATGGTCTAATGCTTCTCAATGCATCCTTACGCCAAT
>NW_024064459.1:0-4061 GCF_009727055.1 Benincasa hispida | reverse complement strand
TATTTAATAATTAATTTATGAAATTAATTAAATTTTCATTTTAAAATCAAAATAGATTTATTAAAATCAAATTTTGATTTTTGGATAAAATTGGAAAATGAAAAAATTAAAATGACACAAAATGGAAAAATGGATTTTTTTCATTATCCATCACCTAAGTATCTCAACATGAAGCATTAACAATTGTCTTGTCTTCTCCAAGTATGAGTTGCAACTCATGCAGTTCTTCTCTTTGCAATGTTGATCTACAATATAATGAAGAGATTGGAGTGAAAATCGGGCATGCAATCTATAGAGTTTTTTAGAGAAAAAACTGGTTTGAATAATGGTTTCTCAACAAGGTTGCTGCAATACGCTTTTCTCCTTCATCCCTTGATTCAAGCTTGTTTTGAGTCCCAAAAACATCTAGGACACTAAGAGAATATGGGAAAGATCTTGAGGTGGTCTTAACAACAAGATATGGGAGATATTGCAATCTGGAGAAGGAGCTTTGAAGAATTTACAAGCGGTATGTCTTGAATCCGATTTTTTTGCAGAAGCATGCTTTATATTATGCCAAAATTAGTGAATTTGACTGCTTAGATGATCCTTGTGCTTCCGCTGCTGTACATACAATCCTACAATAATTGGATGAAACTTTCTCCTCAATCGTGCGTTAGTGGGAAAATATCATTTGGTTATTGTAACTAAAGAATAAAATGAAAATTAGTTTCATTTTGCAAAGAGTTCGTAAAAATCGCTTAAGGTGTGAAAACGTATCGATCGCTTAGCTGAGAGCCTATACGATAATGCCTTATCACCTAAACGATCGCACGCCTCGGGTACTAAACGATTGCACGCATATTCTAAATGATCGCTTAGCGTGCCGAGTTTTCTTAACAATCACTTACCATTTACTAGACGGTCGCTAGTAAAA
Organism: Benincasa hispida; assembly: GCF_009727055.1. Taxonomy (NCBI): domain Eukaryota; kingdom Viridiplantae; phylum Streptophyta; class Magnoliopsida; order Cucurbitales; family Cucurbitaceae; genus Benincasa; species Benincasa hispida. Next base: position 3,145 of record NW_024064459.1, on the reverse strand, counting down.
CGTACACGATCGTGTAGCTTTCTCTAAACGATAAGCATTCCGCTATATGATAGCCTTCTCCCACTTGCTTATTGTTCTACACGATCATCTCTTTCCTCCTTCCTCTACCAAATCCAAAAAAGGCCACTCTTTGGATTCTCACTCCGAGAATACCAAGGGCTCTAAGTGGTGGTGTCATCCCCATTCTTGCTTGTTCGTACGCTGCCGTTCGTGTAGACGATCGTGCTGTTGGTAGCCGACTGTTTGCTAGGTGATAAAGAACGTAGAGGTTTACTTCCGCAGGGTTGAGTTCAAAGTGAAGAGAATCTTCAACTGGTGTGTATACTCAATCTCTTGTATTTTATTTATCAAAGCATGTCGTTAATTAGTGTAAAATTGCATACCTATTTGTTAGAATGTGTGTCTGGTAATTCAGTCACAATGAAATAGGAAAGATCTGAACACACTCATGGATACTCTTGTTCAAGAGTTCCTTCAATATTAAAACTATAGGTTATAAATATAATATGATTATATTTATTTATAATTAAAAATTGATAAGATAATTCTTGGCAATTTTCTCCATAATCATACGTGAAAGTGGGAGATTGCATTCAGTTTTTCATAACTGAAGGATAAAATAAAAATAGTTTTCATTTTGTAAAGAGATCAGATAATCGCTTGAGATTTGTATACTGCCCATCGTCTAGCTAACGAGACCCTACATAATAGCTCAAGTTTTCTTAAATGATCGTGTACACGCGCAGTCGACCTAAAAGATTGTGTAGCTTTTATGAAGCGATTGCGTGCGAGAGCGACATTACCTAAACAATCATCTAAACGATCAAACCCGAATTTACTAAACGATTGTGCACCTGTTTCTAAATGATCAAGCACCATCTATACAATAGACTCCAAATCTTCCCATTTGCTTGGTCGTTGAATACGATCGTATTTTCCTCCTCCCCTCTACCAAATCTAACAGAGCCCACACCTCCTGGATTCTCATCAAGAATACCAAGGTTACTGAGTGTGGTGTCCTCCTTGCTGCCTGTTCGTGTAGAAGATATTCGTGGTGAGCGACAGCGAGATTTGGTGGACGATTGGCTTGGCGTGCAAAGCGCCAACGATAGTTGTTGATATTGACAAAGAGCGAGAGATACAGAGAAGAAAAGTCCTTTAAATGTGAATCTCTTGTTCCTTTGTTATTTTTTATTAAAAGCATGCCATAATTTGTTAGTAGATGCATAACTTATTGTATGTTTGTGAGTGCGGTATTTCTGTCACAATGAATTTGGAACGATCTTCCTTCCGCTCATAGGCCCTCTTTGATAAAGATTCCTTCAATAACCATGTTTTATAAGATAACGACCTATTTTAACTATTAAACAAGTTTTCATTAAATCTAATTAAGCATGCATCTTATCTTTGTTATAGATTTTAAATGTCTAATTCATTTTATAATCTTATAAAACCATAGAAATGCTATAACATATGCTTAAGCATTTCATATATTAATAATAAAAATTATATAATTTTATGAACCCTAATCATGCATACTATATATATTATCACAAATTTATAACATATATTAATGCATGAAACATGCTTTCCTATGGTGAGATTTTAAATTCTATATGGCATACAATATGCACATCAATGTTTAATTTAAATATAACATACATCACATGCATAAAATATCTAAACAACACTGATATGAACCAACTTTGGCATTCTAAGCAAGCAAAAACTAATTTATTACAAAAATTAATTAAAAAATAACTTGAAGAAGCCTCTGAATCGCTCAAATCGACCCGAACTAGACCCGAACCACCTGAACTGGCCCTCCAAAGCTTCAAAAGAGGCTGAACCGATCCAAATTTGGTTGAACGGAACACAAGAAAATCGAATCAGACTCCTTCCATGAACCGGTTTCGCATGCACATGCATTTTTGGGCTGGGATGATCAATGTTGCAATGCTTCATCCTACTATTGCAACGCCTTGGGTTTCAGGAAGAACAGTGTTGCAATGTTGTATTGGTAGCGTCGCGATGCTGCCTGGCAGTAGCTTCTCTCCAATTTTTTTCAACTGAGCTTACTTCAATCTTCAATTACAACTTAGTTTCGACTCTATTGACTCTAATAAAATTACAGACTCTCAACCACACAATTAAGCTCATGAGCTAATTACAAATTTAACCATAGAATCAAAGAGAAACCAATGCCAAAGTTAGATGAATACCATATGAGTCTACCAAAGATGCACTCTAGAAATTCACCCACAAAAACTCAAATTAACGTTAATTGAGTGACTAAAACATGCTCTAATACCAATCGATGGAATAAACAAGTAAAAAGCAGAAGTTAATGAAATTATTAAGCATTTCTAATTACACTTAATTTGAGTAACAAGCATGATAAAATATGTTTAAAATGGAAAAAGGTTTCAGTTTATTACCTTTGAAGAATTCCCACTTAATCCTTTCTTATTTCCACAAATTTGACCTCCAAATCTTTAGTAGACTACGAAGAAATATTCTCTACCTATTTTCAGCCTTAAATTTAAGTGGTGGGACTCTGAATTGAGAAGAATTGAGATGGAATTGGAGAGGTTTTAGAGCACAAGTGAATTTGTTCCAAAAATTTCTCTTAAATTTCAGATTTCATCCTTTTCAATTTTTAGAAATGAAGCTTTATCAAGCTCAAAACATGCAAGCACTTCACTCATTTCAGCAATTTGATACTTCAAATTGCACTTAGGAAGTAGGCTAGGTGTTGAATTGTGGAAAAATCCATAAAACCTATTTTGGAAAAAAAAATCCACTAAAATTATCAAATTGTCAAATTTAAATTTAATTAAATAATTTAATTTAAGAAACAAATTAATATCTTAAAGTATTTAATTAATTATTCAAATTTAATTAATTTTTTAAATTGTGGAAAATCCACTAAAACCTACTTTTTAAATTTGGAATTAATTTATTTTATTTAATTATTCAAATTTAATTATTAAAATAATACTTTAATATCAAATAGTAATTAATAAAAACCTAATTTACATATGAATTCTTATTCATATAATCAATATTTAAATATTATTTAATATTTTGACTCTCTGATTGTGTTTAATTACGAAAAAAATTAAACGTTAATATATCGAATAAT
>NW_024064458.1:915832-949441 GCF_009727055.1 Benincasa hispida | reverse complement strand
CAATGTAATGACGGCGCTATGCGACTGTCGATCCAGAGTTGAACTTCAACCGCATGCGGTAATAAAAACAACACCGCATGCGGACACACGTTCGAAAGATGCAAATGAGCAACGTAAACGTAGAGGATTATGACACGTGTACAACTAACCGTTGTGCATATTCGACGGGCTAATTGCATAACAAAAGGAATATTTATTCCACCATTTTCGGACTTTCTATAACAATAAAGTGGGGACCACAAGTCAGAGAGTCAAAGCCTTCAGCCTATAAATACCCTCAAAGAATTCACTGAAAGATATACTGGATACGGGGGATAATTGATACGAGGCTATTGAGAGAGAGCTGATCTGAGTGTTGATCGGAAGAAATCTGGGAAGAGAAGAGACAAGGCCGAGAGGTGAGTCAAAGTGCAATTCTGCCAAATCCCCAACGAGAAGCTCTGTACTTAAATCCCTTCTACCAATTGAGCAAGCCTGAGAGGGAAGCTCATCCTTCAATTCACTCCAACAACGATGGCAAGCGATTCTCCATTCAAATCTGTGCCAAGACATTGGCACTTATTTGTATTTGTTTCTAACTCTCATTCATCAATTGCATTTCATCTTCTTAGTCTCTTCATTCACAACCATGTATCAGACGCTAAATAGTATTATTGAATGTCTTGATCATTTCCATTTCCACTTTTCTGTCTATTTCCGTTCCTCCATAAATCATTTTTTCCATGATGTTTTCTTAATCTCTTGATGATTAATAAGAATTAAACAAGTAACTTAATCTATGCTAAAGAAATAAAGATGTTTAGCTAAGGCATGCTAGACGACATCTTTACCTGTGAGAGCAGAAGTGAAGATGCCATTATAATCTGTCGAGTGAAGGTTAGAAGAATGCGTTAACTAAAGCAAGAAGTACTTCCAGAGATGGAAGAAACCTTGAGTTCACTACGTTTGTCCCTATTTCACCACAGAGATGTGGGAACGCGGCCGATCACCAAGAGGTGTACACCAAGGAAAAAGCGGAACCGTATTTATGCCTTTAACGCAATTAAGGAACTTGCGATGTTTGTACTAATTATATTTTCTCTTTCTGCTTCACACATAAGACTTGCACCGCATAACACGATCTATGTATAATCTTCACAGTCAGTCTCAACCTCGGTATCTTGTATCATGAAACCTGTATCTTGTTTCATCATAGCTTAAGTTTATTTTATCGCACTTTACTTTTACCGCAATTTACTTTATTATCACATTTTATCGCTTATCTTTTCTTTATCGCATTTTCAAATACCTGTACACACAACCTTTTTATAAATTGAAAAACCCCTGGTCGCATATATCACAAATGTAACACAATAACCTAAAACAATCCCTTTGTTCAACCTCGGATCACATCGAGAAACTTGCAGTGGATTTATAATTGGTTCCAATGCAAGGAAACTTGTGACAACGCATAGTATACTATAAGATTCTCATAAATAAACGCATATCTAGAAGTAGTATCACATAAAGAAAATAAAGTCATCATTCATTCATGCGTTGTATGGTATAATATTAGAATACATTGCGAGATGCATTGTACATTCTATGCCCCATCAAGTTTATAGCGTCGTTATTGAGGATTGGTTAACGATTTATTATTTGAGTATGTTTGTGGTATTTTGAAGGACAGATCTCGTTGTACTGACTATTCAACGTGGAGAGCAGCCTGATAGTTTATGAGTACTGGTATCAAACTAGAATTCAAAGCTGGCCCTAAGATCGAGCGTACCTTTCGTGCACGAGCATGCCAGAATCGAGCAAGGCAAAAGAAAGCAACTAGTATGGAAGATAATAACGATAATGCGGTACTCACAAGAAATCAAGTGGCAGTACGGCCAGCGCAGAACCCAGCCTTACTTGCCGCTGATTGTATTATTCCCATGAGGAACTACGCGGCGCCCAACCTACATGATTTTTCTCCTGGGATTTCATGGCCTACAGTAGAGGAGAACGCAAGGTTCGAAATAAAACCGGTCATGCTCCAAATGATCTAGAATGCAGGCAATTTGGGGGTCTACAAGGTGAAGACTCGCATGCCCACTTGACCAGTTTTGTCAAAATGTGCAGCAACTTCTCACTACCTTGCGTTACCCTTGAGGGTATTAGACTTTATTTATTCCCTTACATCTTGAGGGACGAAGCTAAGAGATGGGCTCACTCACTAGAGCCAAACGAGATTACATCATGGGATCAACTGGTTAAGTGATTCATGAAGAAGTTTTTCCCATCGGCCCTTAACGCAAGGTGACGAAAGGACGTGCTGAACTTTGAGCAAATGGACAATGAGACCCTGAGCACCGTCTGGGTGCAATTTAGGAGATTGGTGAAAAATTGCCTGCATATCAGGATACCCGATTGCATTTTGATGGAGACATTTTACAATGGCCTGAACAGATCGACACAGACTGTTGCTGACACCTCCGCGGCAGGAGGTTTTATGGACAAGACATATATAGAGGACAAGGTCATCCTTGACCACATATCGTGGAACATGGATGATTGGATTGATGATGGTTATGGAGGCAGAGGCTCTGAAAGAAGAAAGAATGACTCTGCCATTGTCCTGTAGAGACAATGACGACACTGGCCTCTCAGATAGCCGCAGTGACCTCAATCCTCCAATCGATGGAAACCAATCAAGGAGCCATCCCTCAACAATGAACTAGAAAGATCCACTTCCGCTGATAGGTACTCTTGTATAAGAGTTCCTTCAATTTTGATTGCATAATGATATATATCTTCCAAGTATAGTTGTGGATATCTATCAACGAGATGAGAAATTTCTCGATTTAAACGTTCAAGGAATCTAGACACGGTGTCTTCTTCTTCTTCTCGAATATTTTCTCTTTCCATCAAAGTTTCCATCTTGTGATAATATTTAGCTATAGTTTTTTGTACCCTGCCTTAAAACTTGCTATTTAGTTCTCAAATCTCTTTTAGAATGTTTTGGAACATACCTTTTTCTTATGGCTTCGTTAAGTTCTTCCCAAATTTTAGTGGGATCCTCCTCTTTCATCCTTCTCTCAGATTTGAGATGTTTATACCAATTTCCCGCATGGTTAGTGAATTCGGCAATAGTAAGTCTCATCTTCTTATTCTCACTAAATGTGTTGCAATCAAACACATGTTCTATCTTCCTTTCCCATCTCAAGTATGCACCCACATATCCGACGTTCCACAAAATGGGGGAATTTTGAGCTTGACTCCACTATCTCTATCTTCATGGATTCTTTCTCCTCGTCTAAGGTGCATATTATTTCTTCCTCTTCCTCTCACGTTTCCTCTTCCTCCAATTTGTCTTTCTTGTTCAACTAAGTCAAATACTCCCTCATCTTCTTGTAAGACTCTTTGTTGTTGTGCCCTCCTTTCTTGCCTATCTTCCCTCATCATGCCTTGAATGGCTTGAAGAATAGCCATATTAATATCTCGTATTGTGGTACTCAATTAGCCTGTGACATTTTAAAGTTAGTAATAAAAGGACCTCACCACACTTCTCACCAATTTCACTCAAGAACACTCATGTTTATCACTCAAGGGTTGGCTTTTGGTACTAGGTCAAAGATGTAAAGGTTGGCTTATATTTTTGGTGCAATCTCACTAAAAGTTTGATAAAAACAATTTCAAAATGATCAACTCTTACTAAGACTAGAGTAACTAAAATTAGGCTAAAAAACAAATATGGAATTTTTTTTTCTTTTTTCCAAATGAATGACAAGAATCTTTCATGTGCCTTGGATCTTTGATTTCTTTTCTTATCTTTTTTGCTATTATATTTTTTCTTTTTTTTCTTCCTGGCTTTTCTTTTTTTCTTTATGATCCAAGAGCTGATTTGAAGAAGTTTTCAAGACAAGTTGTAATATATCTTGTAGTCAAGATGTAAGCAATTTCTTTGGAGAAAAAAATTGAAATAAAGTAAAGATAACACCTCTAAAGTCGGCCAAGAATGATGAACAAATGCTCTAATACCAAATGATAAGCACTCGCGATGATTGTTGGATGCATCACTCTAATCCCAAATGATGGTTCACTTACATATTGCAGAAGTGAGTGGAGTCGTCATGATGAGAAGAGTCAAGTTGGATTCATTATGCAGACTCTTCGGAAGAGCTTTTTTCAATTCAAAATGAATCATATGATGAATAAGATAGAGTACAACCTGATGACTCTTCTCAACAAACTCTAGATTGACGAATCTCTAATGAAAAATAAAGGTTAAGAGGCAGAAGCAAATGTTGCTTCCAGCTCAAAGAAAAAACCCTAGAAAAAATCATCTTCTGGGAGTAAATATGACCCTTCTTTCTCCAAGAATAGAGGTATTCAAAAGAACAAGAAGGAAACTGGGAAGGGGAAGGCTCCAGCTGCATAGAAAGGGAAGAAGGTAGTTTCTAAAGGAAAATGTTTCCATTGCCACAAAAATGGGCATTGGAAAAGAAATTACCCTAAATATCTTGTCGAGAAGAAAGCTGAAAGAGAAAAATAAGGTAAATTAGATTTACTAGTTATTAAGACATGTATAGTGGATATTAAAGATTCTACCTAGATATTGGATTCAGGGGCCACTAATCATGTTTGGTTTTCTTCTCAGGAAACTAGTTCTTAGAGGCAACTTGAAGAAGATGAGATTACTCTCCTGGTTGGATCAGGGGAGCGTATCTCAATAAAAGCAGTGGGAGCAGTTAAGTTAACTTTTGGGAATAGATATCTGTATTTAGAAAATGTTCTTTATGTATTGTCTTATAAAAGAAAATTGATATCCATCTTCTATTTGTTGGAACGTTTGTACAATGTAAATTTTGGTCATAATGAAGCGATCATTACAAAAAACGGTGTATAAATCTATTCTGCAGACTTAGAAAGTAACTTATACAAGTTAAAACCATCGAGAGTTGAAGCTGTATATAACACATAAATGTTTAAAACAGTTGAAACTCAAAGAAAAAGGCAACACATTTCTCAAAGTACCTATCTTTGGCACTTGAGACTTGGTCACATTGATCTCAATAAGATTGAGAGATTGGTTAAAAGTGAACTTCTCAATAAGATCTTTTTTTAGAAAAGGTCTTCAAGCCAAAGAAACCATAGAGCTCGTGCATTCGAACCTTTGTGGACCAATGAGTGTTAAAGCACAGGGAGGTAATGAATATTTCATTACCTTTATTGTTGATTATTCAAGGTACGATTACATTTACCTTATTCATTATAAGTCTAAAGATCTTCAAAAGTTCAAGCAATTTAAGACCGAGGTTGAAAATCAATTAGGTAAATCTATTAAGACACTTCGACCATATTAAAGTGGGGAGTATTTGGAAATGAAATTCCAGGACTATATGATAGAACACAGGATTCAGTCAGAACTCTCTGCATCGGGAACACCTCAGCAGAATGGTGTATTTGAATGGAGAAACAAAACCTTGTTAGACATGGTTCGGTCCATGATGAGTTATGCTCAGTTTCCTTACTCGTTCTGGGGGTATACAATAGAGACTGCAACTTACATTTTGAATAACGTTCCCTCTAAGAGTGTTTCAGAAACACCTTATGAGTTATGGAAAGGGCGTAAACCTAGTTTATGTCATTTTCGGATCTTGGCTGGCCATCACATGTGTTGGTGCAAAATCCTAAGAAATTGGAATATCGTTCAAAATTATGCCTGTTTGTGGGTCACCCTAAAGGAACGAGAGGTGGTTAGCTTTTTTTATTCTCAGGATGATAAAGTAATTGTATCGAAAAATTCCACATTCCTAGAGGAAGACCACATACCAGATCATAAACCCCGAAGTAAACTGGTATAGGAAGAGATTTCAAAAGATGCTACAGATGGATCAACAAAAGTTGTTGATCAGGCTCGCTTATCAACAAGAGTTATTCATAGATCAAGGACATTTGGTCAATCACATCGTACTCAAGAGTTGAGAGAGCCTTGATGTAGTGGGAGGGTTGTGAGATAGCCTGACCATTATATGGGTTTAACTGAAATCGAAGTCACCAGACCTGATGATGGTTTAGAGGATCCATTAACTTATAAACAAGCAATGGATGATGTTGATCGAGATCAGTGGATCAAAGCCATGGACCTTGAAATAGAGTCTATGTAATTTAATTTAGTCTGGGAACTTGTAGATAAACTTGATGAGGTAAGACCTATCGATTGTAAGTTAATCTACATGTGTAAAAGAGACCATACGGGGAAGGTATAGACCTATAAAGCTCGATTAGTAGCAGAGTTATACCCAGGTTGAGGGGGTAAACTATGAAGAAACGTTCTCACCTATTGCTATGATTAAATAAGGATATTCTTGTCCATTTCCATTTTTTATAATTATGAAATTTAGCAAATGGATGTCAAGACTGCCTTCCTAAATGGCAATCTTGAAGAGAGTATTTATATGGTCCAACCAGAAGGGTTCATTGATCAGGGTCAGGAGCAAAATGTTTGCAAACCGAATAGATCTATTTATGGATTGAACAGGCATTCAGATCCTAGAATATAAGATGATACTGCGGTCAAATCTTATGGCTTTGAGCAGAACATTGATAAACCATATATATACAAAAAGATCATCAACTCCACTGTGGCATTTCTAGTTTTGTATGTAGATGATATCCTATTTATTGAGAATAATGTAGGATACTTAACTGACATAAAAATTTGGCTAGTGATGCGTTATTTTATGCGGTGAATTAATGAAAGGAATTGCGTTGATGGAAAATGTGTTGTGCAACAAGTTTTCTCAGCAGGACACAAGTATCCTATTGAGTTTCCTGGTAAGTTCAGGGTCGAACTCAGGGACTAAGGAAAACAATATGCGGCAATAATTTTTAGATTACTTTGCAGTAACAAATAAATCAAAGAGTTTGTTGGTTTGTTGTTTACAGTATAAAATGTATGTGGTGAAGTTAAAGAAAGAGTTAATAATACGGAAGATGTGATGAATATGCGGGGAACGGGTTGAGAAGGGGTTTAGCTAACACTTCCTAGGATTGTGTTCATATTATGCGATCATGCTACACACATTCAATACCAAATCATCTCTTAATGCAAATGCTATGGCTTCTAGTTCTAGAACACATGCGATATATGCGATGATGTCTATAGGACCGACATATAAGCCTGTATTCTTGTCTATGCGATGACGATTGACACACACACATACAAGGCGACCGCATAATACCATAACCTATCTCTAGGGTGCATGCGATGCATGTTGGCAAATAGAGTTTATCTCTAAGTCCCTATCTCTTGCTTATGCAGATCTAATCTTGCTCTCTCGAGTCTAGATTCTAACCTAGCTCTCTCAAGTCTTAGGTTCTTTCTTTAGACTCTCTCTCGAGTAGCTCTAAAGGGTGTTGGGCACAACATAAGACAGGATGATCACGTGCAATGAAAATCCTAGGTCATGTTAGCTAAGTTCTTCTCAACCCATTCGATAGATTTAACTACTCATGCGTGCTTTAAAGAGAGTGAACATATGTAGATAAGAAAGTTCCATTTTATAGATATATAATCGAAATACAGAATGACAATGCAGAATAAGAATAAAGAGCCTGGTAGCAATCTCTTGCTTCCCAAGGCTTTTACACTGTTCTTCTATACTCTGCTCAAATGATAATCTTGCTCTCGCAAGAGTCAGCCCTCTCTCTGTTTTTCCACGCCTCCTAGGTTCTCTCTCGAGCTGACCAAGGCGATCTTCCGGTGTTTCTTCCCTTCTCTCGCTCTGCCTTCTAAGTATAAGAAAACTATGAACAAGGCTACTTCTAACTATGGGAAAAATTATCTAACTTTCGAACTCCTTTACTGAAGGTGGCCTCTGGTATTTATAGAGCTTCGGGGTGAAAGGCTTCTTCTCTCTTATGATTGAACTGATGGGATGGCATTAATTCTCTATCTGATGCGCCGAATATTTGTCACCGAAATGTTGAGTGTACTTGCTACAGTAGGTCGTGAACGGCTTGTCAACTTAATTCGAAATTGACCGTCATCAGCTTTCTGTCCCATTGTGATTTATTACGCTTTTTGCCCAGATGCGCCCACCAAGATGCACCGGCTCTATGCGGCAACCTTCTTGAGCAGATAATTGCGAGGGAAAATGATCGCATAGCCTTGCGTTAACGCAATCTCTTAATGCGCTCGACCGTTGATTTCTTTGGATCACATTTTCCACCTTGCGTCAAAACATATTCTGCACAAAAATACACAAGTTAGCTGTTTTAACGCGATGGACGGATGCGACCGCAATATTGTGAACTGAATGCTTTTGGATGCAATCTTGTATATTTTAATCATCGCAATCCTACATTGTTTTATAACTTAGTACTGTAATAACGTGAATTTCTACCCGTTATCAGCTAGCAACCAAATTTCAGATGAAAGATCTAGGAGAGGCACAGTACGTTCTTGGAATTCAAATAGTTCGAAACCAAAAGAATAGAACACTAGCTATGTCTCAAACATCTTTCATAGACAAGGTGTTGTCTAGGTTTAAGATGTAGGATTCCAAAAGAGGTCTTTTACCTTTTAGGAATGGAATACATTTGTCAAAGGAACAAAGTCCTAAGATACCTCAAGAAGTTGAGGATATGAGACGGGTTCCCTATGCATCAGCAGTCGGAAGTCTAACGTATGCAATGCTGTGTACTCGTCCAGACATATGCCTTGCAGTAGGGATTGTTGATAACGGGCATAAATGCACGTTATCATAGTGCTAAGTTCTTAAACAATGCTGGCTTGCATTGATCAAACATGTTAAATTACATCCAAAAAGCATCAAATTCATAATATTGCGGTCGCATGCGTTCATCGCATAGGAACGGTTGATTTTTGTATTTTTGTGCAGAAAATGCATTGACGCAAGGTGGAAATTGCGATCATAAAAAATCATTGGTTGAGCGCAGCATTATCGCAAGACTTAGCGATGATTGTGTTCGCAAACACATGCACAAGAAGGATTGCCGCAACCTGGTTAACGTAATTTGGTGGGCGCATCTGAGTGAAAGGTATAATTAATCATGATGAAACAGAAAGCTGATGACAGTCGAATCCGAACTAAGTTGATAGTCACTAACGAATAAGTACATTCAGCTTTTCTGTGACAAATATTCGGCACATCAGTCAGGGAATTAAAGTCATCCCATCTGCGCAATCATGAGAGAGAAGCCGCCTTTCACCGGGAAGTTCTATAAATACCAGCGGCATCCTTCAAAAAAAGGGTTTCATCAGTTCACGAGTTCACATCTTACAAGTTCATAAGTCTGTTCATAGTTTAGCCTTGTTCTTAGAGTTTCTTTTACTTTAAGACGGACACGATAGAGGAAGTTTGTGTTGACAGATCGTTTCCATAAGCTTGGGAGAGCACCAAAAGCTTCAAGGACAGAGAGAGGGCCGACGCCTGTGGAAGCAGGAATATCTTTTGAACCGAATAGAGATTTACAGTGTAAAAGCCTCGGCCAGCAAGGGATTGCTACCAGGCTCTCTACCTTTATCTTCCATTGTTATTTTGTACTAAAACTCATTTATAAAAATGGAATTTACTTCTCTATATCTGTTCACTCTCTATTATTTACGCATGAGTAGCTAAATCTGTTGAATGGGTTGAGAAGCACTTAGCTAGCTTAACTGGGGATATTCATGCTATGCTATTATCTTGTATTATGTATGCTTCATTTGTCCATTAGAGATACTCGGGAGGGTAGTCTAAGGACAGGATCTAGGCTTGGGAAGGTCAGGTCAGAATCTAAGCTCGAGAGAGTCAGATTAGAACGCATAATTAAGAGATAGGAGCTTAAGAATAAGCACTATTTGTTATTAACGCATCGCATGCATCCTAAAGATAGGATATGATTGTATGTGGTCACCTTGCCTTTATGCATTTTGCATCATCGCATAGGAAAAGAGTAGAGACTTAAGAATAAGCTCTATGGACACTTTTGCATTCAACACATGCGTCCTAGACTTAGGAGCATCGCATTTGCATTGGAAAATGACATGATGTGCATGGTTGTAGCATGATCGCATAGTATGACGCATTCCCAAGTAACGCTAGCTAAATACCTTCTCAACCCGTTCATCCGCATACTTAGTGCATCTATCAAGCAATCCGACTTTCCTCAAATCTGCCGCGTTCATTTATTTTTAATCACAGCAAACAACAACCTCAACAACTATTGATTTATTTGGTTATCGCAAAGTTTTCATAAAAATTACCATCGCAACCTGTTTTCACGTCCCTGAGTTCGACCCTGGACTTACTAGGAAACTCAATGGAGTTTACACTTGGATACCGCTGAGGAAACTTGAGTGCTCAACGCAATCTCACAATTGTATATCATCCATATTTCTACATCATAAAATCAAGCATCAAGTTTTTGGCGCCGTTGCCGGGGACTTCAGAAAAATAGTGTGCTAACGGTAATTTTTCTGATTTCTTTGTAGACTCTCAATCTCTGGCGAATTACGACCCATAGATTGAGAGAACGTTTAGATGAAGACTAAAAGACTGCCAACAACAACAACAATCAGATAAAGAAGAGATGGCGGAGCAGCCTGGAAACAGAGCACCAAATGATAACAACGTCATGGCGAATCCAATCCTTCTGGCTAACGATTGCAATAGGCTTATTAGGGACTATGCATCACCAAACCTCTATGATTTCTCTCCAGGAATCATGAGGCCTGCCCTCGATGGAAGTAGATTCAAAATGAAACCGGTGATGCTGCAAATGATCCAGACTGCAGGGAAATTTGGAGGCCGGCGTGGTGAGGACCTGCATGCCCACCTCCGAAGTTTTATAGAAATCTACAATACTTTTGTGTTCCCAAACATCTCTGCTGAAGAAGTTCCACTAACTTGGTTCCCATTTTCTCTTTGTGATCAGGCAAGGAAATGGGCATATTCTCTCAAGCCAGGAGAGATCACTTCATGGGAACAGGTAGTGGAGAAGTTTATGAAGAAATATTTTCCACCTACTAAGAATTCCCAACAAAGGAAACTAATTACAAATTTTGAACAAGATATGGACGAATCGCTAAGCGATGCCTAGGCGAGGTTTAAGAGACTGCTGCCAATGCGGCAGCCGTTGGTGATCTGCTCGACAAAACATATGACGAGACGAAGAATATCTTGGATCGCATATCCAAAAACCACGAGGATTGGAGAGAAAGAGTGATCAGAGATTGAGAATCAAAGATAATGATGCAAGTAATGGTGCTATTACTACACTACAAAACCAGATGACCGCAATGATGAACTTAATCGACGACTAATAAAATATAATGTTTACCATTCGAGGGAGGGAATGGTCCCATGAAATCAATACCCCATACATCGAACAATTCAAACTCCAAGATGGTGTTCATCGGCATTGCATGTTTCCATGAAATGTTACCTATGCGTTGGCACCAATCGCACTTCATGGCATTGTCAGCTGCATTCTTAAACAATGTGGGCCAGAAGAATCCACTCTGTAAAACCTTGGTTGTGGTGCGTTGTCCTCCAAAGTGCCCACCATATGGTGAGTCGTGACATTGCGATAATATGTGTTGTTGAGCAGCATTTGGTATGCATAGTCGTAGATCTGGTCTGCTCTCTTTTTGTACAGGTTCGACTCATCCCAATAATAATATCTGCATTCATGTTTGAGCTTCCTCTGTTGGTGGTAGGTATAATCTTCAGGAAATTATCTGCAAACCAGATAGTTGACTATGTCAGCATACCAAGGCAATACTTCAATATGGAACAGTTGCTCATCCGGGAACACCGCACTCACCTCTGACTCATTGCAGTCAACCTCAAGATTTTCCAGTCTAGACAAGTGATCTGCAACCTGGTTCTCCATCCCCTTTCGATCAATTATTTCTATGTCAAATTCTTGAAGGAGGAGAACCCATCTGATCAACCT
Organism: Benincasa hispida; assembly: GCF_009727055.1. Taxonomy (NCBI): domain Eukaryota; kingdom Viridiplantae; phylum Streptophyta; class Magnoliopsida; order Cucurbitales; family Cucurbitaceae; genus Benincasa; species Benincasa hispida. The sequence continues at coordinate 937,507 of NW_024064458.1, read as the reverse complement.
TGGCTTTGCGTCCTTCTTTCCATTAAGTACTTTATCGTCGAGTGATCAGTATGGATGAGTACCTTTGTCCCCAGCAGATATGCTCGAAATTTTTCCGACGCAAAAATTACCGCCAAAAGAAAAACATTTTCACTTATGAGGCCATTGCATACCATCCGCAGAAGAATGGTCAGGCCGAGGTGTCCAATCAAGAGATTAAGCTGATACTCGAGAAGGTAGTAAGGCCTTCACGAAAAGATTGGGCAACAAAGCTCGACGATACATTGTGGGCATACCAGACTACATTTAAAACACCCATAGGTATGTCCCCATATGCGTTGGTATTTGGTAAGGCGTGTTATTTGCCTCTAGAGCTGGAATATAAGGCACTGTGGGTAGTAAAGAAGCTGAAATTTAATTTGAAGAAAGCAGAAGAAGTGCGAAAAATGCAACTGGTCGAGCTAGAAGAATGAAGGATTAACGCATACGAGAACGGAAGATTTACAAGGAGTGCACCAAGCGCTGGCACGACAAACACATATGCGGTAAGAACCTCCAAGTTGGACAAAAGGTCTTGCTCTCCAATTCACGACTATGGCTATTTCCTGGCAAATTAAAAACACGCTGGTCCGAACCATTCATCATTAAGGAAATATTCTAACATGGTGCGGTGGAGCTGATTACTGAAGATGGGAGCTGTACGTTTAAAGTTAATGGGCAATGAGTAAAAGCATATCATGGAGAAGGCTGGCATCACCAAGTCGAAACCTTAAATGAAGAAGGCAATAGGTGGTCCCTGCGCTATCAGACGATCGAAATTCATCAGGGACGCAAGTTTTGGGAATCATGGAATCTTCAACTTTTCTCTACTACTCTGAAATTTCATTACACCATATCTTTGCAGCCTTATCTATTCTTACTTCTCTGAAAAAAAAAAAAGAAAAAAGAAAAAAGAAAAAAATGTTGTTTTGTTTAAAATCATTTGACCCTCTCACTGTTTTTTACAACGATTAAGGCACAGGATTGTAGAGATGTTACATGAAGAAGCAATTTTCTTAATCCGTCACTGCAATCCAAAGAAGATAAATCGCCGCAAAGAAGGATGCATCAATACACAATGCGGGCGACAGCGCAAATTTGGGGGTTGTATTCTTCCTTCACTTTATTTCAAATTTTGTGCTATCACATCGCATGTTAGTTTTAAACGTTTTATCATCGCATCCTCTTTGATCACTGCAATCATTTGACATGGATAAATTTAGTAAGTTACCGCATGTTGTCTCTTTGCCAATTATTATTTCAATTATGAAAAATATGCTTCTATTTCTTTCATATATACTAGAGTCAACTTAACTTTAAGATAATCACCTCATGAAATATTTCTAAAAGTCAGGGGTTTGCTAGCTTTCTTTCAAACTCTCTTTACAAAGCATTCTAAGAACATCACATAACTTATTTAAATCTTTGGCAATGAGGACATTGCCGCATTTTAAATTTGGGGGTGAGGTATTTAATTTTGACCTTGCTATTTTGAATATATATATATATTGAGAATAACAACTCCACTGCCAACACAACAGGAAACCCATGTTGATAAGAGTTAAGTTGTGAAAGGCACTTACCCGTAGTTGGATGTCCGCATGACACACGTGACGGCAAGCCAAAACGAAAGTAAGTAACTAGGATCAACGCATAAATAAGTAACCGCAACTCCACTGCCAAGTAGGTATGAGTTTAGTCTAAAAAAGAGCGCATTGCTCGTAGTTAGATGTCCGCATGACACACGTGGGGACAAGCCAAAAAGAAGGCAAGGCACTTGGATCAGCGCAAGGTTAGAAAAAAATAACAATGTCAAGAAATATGCAAGGATAAAATCATTTGACACCCTGGTGGAAAAAAATTTCTTTTTGAAATAAATCATGCGATATCCAGAAGTTAGTAAAGTCTTTTTGAAGGTTAAGCTTGCAGTCCCTAGGTCTTAGAAATATTTTAAGAAGAGACTTGAATAAAGACTTAAGGGAATTTTGGTATATAAGAATTGAATAAAGTATCCTTGAGAAATCTAGGAAAAGAACATTGCGGTCGACTTGCTAAAGGAAATCTTTAGCTTATGCTTGAGGACAAGCATTGTTTAAATTTGGGGGTGTGATAACTGATAACTCGTATAAATACAAGTTATATATATTGTTTTATTTAGATATTGCGGCTAAAAGAAAGAAAAGTTGTGTCGATAGTATAGAAATTGGCTAAGAAATGCGAGAATTATAAATTGGTGTCAATACACCCACTAACATAATTGCGATGGTAGAATAGAATGTTTCAGCTTCTTTTTTGCAGGAAATCAGTCACCTCATGCGTTAATGGCTCAAAGATAAAAGAAACAACACATCTACGTCGCCTTGCGCCCATCATTCAAAAATGAAGAGATGATCAACGCAATGACGGTGTATGCGACAATTGATCAAGAGCTTAGCGATCAACGTAAATTCAACCGCATACGGTAATAAAAAATAACACCACATGCGGCAATCGATCGAAGATGTAAAGAGCAATGCAATTGCGGAGGCTTCTGAACGTGTACAGCTTTCAGTTATGCATTTTTTATGGGTTGATTGCATAACAGAAGGAATGTTCGCTCCACCATTTCAGGAACTACCTTAACCATAAAGTGGGGACCACAATGTCAAATAGGCAATCTTCGTATATAAATAGCTTCTGCAATTTCATTGAAAGGGATACTTGAATACATAGAGACGTGCATATACTGATCTGAGAGAGAGACTGGTCTAAAGCGATTTCCAGAGTAGATTCAGGATAATTACGAGACAAAGTAGAGAGGTGAGTCCCGGCAAAGAATCCTTCCAATCCTCACCGTTAAAGCTCTGTGCGAAGGTCACTTCTACCAGAAGAGCAAGCCTAAGAGGGAAGCTCTCCTCTCCATTACTTCCACACGCCGGCAAGCACAACCTCCATTCAGGATCTGTGTTAAGACGTTGACACTATTTTTGTATTCATTTCTAATATCTATTTCATCATCTGTATTCATCTTCTTAATCTTTCATTCACACCATGTATCGAACGCTTAATCATAGTATTAAATGTTATGATCATTACCATTATCATCTCTCTGTCTATTTTCGTTCATCCATAATCCATTTTCTCCATGATGTTTTCCTAATTCCCTGGGTAATTAGCAAGAATTAAGCAAGTAAATTAATTTTTGTTAAGGAAATAATTAAGTTTAGCTAAAGCATGCTCGACGATAACTTCACCTGTGAGAGCAGAAGTGAAGATGTTATTCCGTCTATCAAGAGAAGGTTGAAAGAATGTGTTATCTAAAGCAAGAAGTACTTCCAGAGATGGAAAAAACCTTGCGTTCATCACGTTCATTCCTGTTTCACCATAGAGATATGGGAACGTGGCCGATCACCGAGAAGTGTACGCCAAGGGAAAGCGGAACCTTAGTTGCATCTTTAATGCAATTGACAAACTTGCATTGTTTTTACTATTTACTCTTTCTCTTTCTGATTCATCCATAAATACTTGCCATCGCATAACACGATCCTTTGTATAACTTCACAGTCAGTCTCGAACTCAGTATCATGTATCATGTATCTTGTATCTTGTATCATCTTAGTTTAGGATTTTATTTTCAACACAACTTTATTTTATTAACGCAATTTTATTTTCATCGCACTTTAAATTCCTATATAAACCCAATTCTTTATTAATTGTAAAAACCGGTTGCATGTATCACAAAAGTAACGCATTAACGAAAAGAATCCCTATGTTCGACCTCGGATTATTCTGAGAAACTTGCATTGGAGTTATACGTGGTTTCAGTGCAAGGAAACTTGTGACACGCATTACTATATCGCATACTACAAGAATATCATTACCAACGCATATTTAGAAGTAGTATTGCATAAAGAGTAAAGTTATAAATTACCGTTACAATAGCGGGCAGAAATGCATGTTATAATAGTGCTAAGTTCTTAAACAATGCTGGCTTGCATTGATAAAACATGTTAAATTGTGTCCAAAAAGCATTAAATTCATAATATTGTGGTCGCATGCGTTCATCGCATAGGAATGATAGATTTTTTTATCTTTGTGCAGAAAGTGCGTTGACGCAAGGTGGAAATTGCGATCATAGGAAATCATTGGTCGATTGCAGCATTACCACAAGGCTTTGCGATAATTGTGTTCGCAAACATCTGCTCAAGAAGGATTGCCGCAACCTAGTCAGCGCAACTTGGTGGGTGCATCTGGGTGAAAGGTATAATTAATCACGATGGGACAGAAAGCTGATGATAGTCGAATCCGAATTAAGTTGATAGCCGCTAACGAACAAGTATATTCAGATTTTTTGTGACAAATATTCGACGCATCAGTCAAGGAATCAAAGCCGTCACATATCTGCTATCATGAGAGAGAAGCCGCCTTCCACTCGGGAAGTTCTATAAATACTAGCGGCATCCTTCAGAAAAGGGGTTCCACCAGTTCATGAGTTCACCATCATACAAGTTCATAAGTCTGCTCATAGTTTAACCTTATTCTTAGAGTTTCTTTTACTTTAAGACAGACGTGAGAGAGGAAGGTTGTGCTGACAGATCATTTCAATAAGCTTAGGAGAGCGCCAAAAGCTTCAAGGACAGAGAGAGGGCCAACGCCTATGGAAGNCAATGTAATGACGGCGCTATGCGACTGTCGATCCAGAGTTGAACTTCAACCGCATGCGGTAATAAAAACAACACCGCATGCGGACACACGTTCGAAAGATGCAAATGAGCAACGTAAACGTAGAGGATTATGACACGTGTACAACTAACCGTTGTGCATATTCGACGGGCTAATTGCATAACAAAAGGAATATTTATTCCACCATTTTCGGACTTTCTATAACAATAAAGTGGGGACCACAAGTCAGAGAGTCAAAGCCTTCAGCCTATAAATACCCTCAAAGAATTCACTGAAAGATATACTGGATACGGGGGATAATTGATACGAGGCTATTGAGAGAGAGCTGATCTGAGTGTTGATCGGAAGAAATCTGGGAAGAGAAGAGACAAGGCCGAGAGGTGAGTCAAAGTGCAATTCTGCCAAATCCCCAACGAGAAGCTCTGTACTTAAATCCCTTCTACCAATTGAGCAAGCCTGAGAGGGAAGCTCATCCTTCAATTCACTCCAACAACGATGGCAAGCGATTCTCCATTCAAATCTGTGCCAAGACATTGGCACTTATTTGTATTTGTTTCTAACTCTCATTCATCAATTGCATTTCATCTTCTTAGTCTCTTCATTCACAACCATGTATCAGACGCTAAATAGTATTATTGAATGTCTTGATCATTTCCATTTCCACTTTTCTGTCTATTTCCGTTCCTCCATAAATCATTTTTTCCATGATGTTTTCTTAATCTCTTGATGATTAATAAGAATTAAACAAGTAACTTAATCTATGCTAAAGAAATAAAGATGTTTAGCTAAGGCATGCTAGACGACATCTTTACCTGTGAGAGCAGAAGTGAAGATGCCATTATAATCTGTCGAGTGAAGGTTAGAAGAATGCGTTAACTAAAGCAAGAAGTACTTCCAGAGATGGAAGAAACCTTGAGTTCACTACGTTTGTCCCTATTTCACCACAGAGATGTGGGAACGCGGCCGATCACCAAGAGGTGTACACCAAGGAAAAAGCGGAACCGTATTTATGCCTTTAACGCAATTAAGGAACTTGCGATGTTTGTACTAATTATATTTTCTCTTTCTGCTTCACACATAAGACTTGCACCGCATAACACGATCTATGTATAATCTTCACAGTCAGTCTCAACCTCGGTATCTTGTATCATGAAACCTGTATCTTGTTTCATCATAGCTTAAGTTTATTTTATCGCACTTTACTTTTACCGCAATTTACTTTATTATCACATTTTATCGCTTATCTTTTCTTTATCGCATTTTCAAATACCTGTACACACAACCTTTTTATAAATTGAAAAACCCCTGGTCGCATATATCACAAATGTAACACAATAACCTAAAACAATCCCTTTGTTCAACCTCGGATCACATCGAGAAACTTGCAGTGGATTTATAATTGGTTCCAATGCAAGGAAACTTGTGACAACGCATAGTATACTATAAGATTCTCATAAATAAACGCATATCTAGAAGTAGTATCACATAAAGAAAATAAAGTCATCATTCATTCATGCGTTGTATGGTATAATATTAGAATACATTGCGAGATGCATTGTACATTCTATGCCCCATCAAGTTTATAGCGTCGTTATTGAGGATTGGTTAACGATTTATTATTTGAGTATGTTTGTGGTATTTTGAAGGACAGATCTCGTTGTACTGACTATTCAACGTGGAGAGCAGCCTGATAGTTTATGAGTACTGGTATCAAACTAGAATTCAAAGCTGGCCCTAAGATCGAGCGTACCTTTCGTGCACGAGCATGCCAGAATCGAGCAAGGCAAAAGAAAGCAACTAGTATGGAAGATAATAACGATAATGCGGTACTCACAAGAAATCAAGTGGCAGTACGGCCAGCGCAGAACCCAGCCTTACTTGCCGCTGATTGTATTATTCCCATGAGGAACTACGCGGCGCCCAACCTACATGATTTTTCTCCTGGGATTTCATGGCCTACAGTAGAGGAGAACGCAAGGTTCGAAATAAAACCGGTCATGCTCCAAATGATCTAGAATGCAGGCAATTTGGGGGTCTACAAGGTGAAGACTCGCATGCCCACTTGACCAGTTTTGTCAAAATGTGCAGCAACTTCTCACTACCTTGCGTTACCCTTGAGGGTATTAGACTTTATTTATTCCCTTACATCTTGAGGGACGAAGCTAAGAGATGGGCTCACTCACTAGAGCCAAACGAGATTACATCATGGGATCAACTGGTTAAGTGATTCATGAAGAAGTTTTTCCCATCGGCCCTTAACGCAAGGTGACGAAAGGACGTGCTGAACTTTGAGCAAATGGACAATGAGACCCTGAGCACCGTCTGGGTGCAATTTAGGAGATTGGTGAAAAATTGCCTGCATATCAGGATACCCGATTGCATTTTGATGGAGACATTTTACAATGGCCTGAACAGATCGACACAGACTGTTGCTGACACCTCCGCGGCAGGAGGTTTTATGGACAAGACATATATAGAGGACAAGGTCATCCTTGACCACATATCGTGGAACATGGATGATTGGATTGATGATGGTTATGGAGGCAGAGGCTCTGAAAGAAGAAAGAATGACTCTGCCATTGTCCTGTAGAGACAATGACGACACTGGCCTCTCAGATAGCCGCAGTGACCTCAATCCTCCAATCGATGGAAACCAATCAAGGAGCCATCCCTCAACAATGAACTAGAAAGATCCACTTCCGCTGATAGGTACTCTTGTATAAGAGTTCCTTCAATTTTGATTGCATAATGATATATATCTTCCAAGTATAGTTGTGGATATCTATCAACGAGATGAGAAATTTCTCGATTTAAACGTTCAAGGAATCTAGACACGGTGTCTTCTTCTTCTTCTCGAATATTTTCTCTTTCCATCAAAGTTTCCATCTTGTGATAATATTTAGCTATAGTTTTTTGTACCCTGCCTTAAAACTTGCTATTTAGTTCTCAAATCTCTTTTAGAATGTTTTGGAACATACCTTTTTCTTATGGCTTCGTTAAGTTCTTCCCAAATTTTAGTGGGATCCTCCTCTTTCATCCTTCTCTCAGATTTGAGATGTTTATACCAATTTCCCGCATGGTTAGTGAATTCGGCAATAGTAAGTCTCATCTTCTTATTCTCACTAAATGTGTTGCAATCAAACACATGTTCTATCTTCCTTTCCCATCTCAAGTATGCACCCACATATCCGACGTTCCACAAAATGGGGGAATTTTGAGCTTGACTCCACTATCTCTATCTTCATGGATTCTTTCTCCTCGTCTAAGGTGCATATTATTTCTTCCTCTTCCTCTCACGTTTCCTCTTCCTCCAATTTGTCTTTCTTGTTCAACTAAGTCAAATACTCCCTCATCTTCTTGTAAGACTCTTTGTTGTTGTGCCCTCCTTTCTTGCCTATCTTCCCTCATCATGCCTTGAATGGCTTGAAGAATAGCCATATTAATATCTCGTATTGTGGTACTCAATTAGCCTGTGACATTTTAAAGTTAGTAATAAAAGGACCTCACCACACTTCTCACCAATTTCACTCAAGAACACTCATGTTTATCACTCAAGGGTTGGCTTTTGGTACTAGGTCAAAGATGTAAAGGTTGGCTTATATTTTTGGTGCAATCTCACTAAAAGTTTGATAAAAACAATTTCAAAATGATCAACTCTTACTAAGACTAGAGTAACTAAAATTAGGCTAAAAAACAAATATGGAATTTTTTTTTCTTTTTTCCAAATGAATGACAAGAATCTTTCATGTGCCTTGGATCTTTGATTTCTTTTCTTATCTTTTTTGCTATTATATTTTTTCTTTTTTTTCTTCCTGGCTTTTCTTTTTTTCTTTATGATCCAAGAGCTGATTTGAAGAAGTTTTCAAGACAAGTTGTAATATATCTTGTAGTCAAGATGTAAGCAATTTCTTTGGAGAAAAAAATTGAAATAAAGTAAAGATAACACCTCTAAAGTCGGCCAAGAATGATGAACAAATGCTCTAATACCAAATGATAAGCACTCGCGATGATTGTTGGATGCATCACTCTAATCCCAAATGATGGTTCACTTACATATTGCAGAAGTGAGTGGAGTCGTCATGATGAGAAGAGTCAAGTTGGATTCATTATGCAGACTCTTCGGAAGAGCTTTTTTCAATTCAAAATGAATCATATGATGAATAAGATAGAGTACAACCTGATGACTCTTCTCAACAAACTCTAGATTGACGAATCTCTAATGAAAAATAAAGGTTAAGAGGCAGAAGCAAATGTTGCTTCCAGCTCAAAGAAAAAACCCTAGAAAAAATCATCTTCTGGGAGTAAATATGACCCTTCTTTCTCCAAGAATAGAGGTATTCAAAAGAACAAGAAGGAAACTGGGAAGGGGAAGGCTCCAGCTGCATAGAAAGGGAAGAAGGTAGTTTCTAAAGGAAAATGTTTCCATTGCCACAAAAATGGGCATTGGAAAAGAAATTACCCTAAATATCTTGTCGAGAAGAAAGCTGAAAGAGAAAAATAAGGTAAATTAGATTTACTAGTTATTAAGACATGTATAGTGGATATTAAAGATTCTACCTAGATATTGGATTCAGGGGCCACTAATCATGTTTGGTTTTCTTCTCAGGAAACTAGTTCTTAGAGGCAACTTGAAGAAGATGAGATTACTCTCCTGGTTGGATCAGGGGAGCGTATCTCAATAAAAGCAGTGGGAGCAGTTAAGTTAACTTTTGGGAATAGATATCTGTATTTAGAAAATGTTCTTTATGTATTGTCTTATAAAAGAAAATTGATATCCATCTTCTATTTGTTGGAACGTTTGTACAATGTAAATTTTGGTCATAATGAAGCGATCATTACAAAAAACGGTGTATAAATCTATTCTGCAGACTTAGAAAGTAACTTATACAAGTTAAAACCATCGAGAGTTGAAGCTGTATATAACACATAAATGTTTAAAACAGTTGAAACTCAAAGAAAAAGGCAACACATTTCTCAAAGTACCTATCTTTGGCACTTGAGACTTGGTCACATTGATCTCAATAAGATTGAGAGATTGGTTAAAAGTGAACTTCTCAATAAGATCTTTTTTTAGAAAAGGTCTTCAAGCCAAAGAAACCATAGAGCTCGTGCATTCGAACCTTTGTGGACCAATGAGTGTTAAAGCACAGGGAGGTAATGAATATTTCATTACCTTTATTGTTGATTATTCAAGGTACGATTACATTTACCTTATTCATTATAAGTCTAAAGATCTTCAAAAGTTCAAGCAATTTAAGACCGAGGTTGAAAATCAATTAGGTAAATCTATTAAGACACTTCGACCATATTAAAGTGGGGAGTATTTGGAAATGAAATTCCAGGACTATATGATAGAACACAGGATTCAGTCAGAACTCTCTGCATCGGGAACACCTCAGCAGAATGGTGTATTTGAATGGAGAAACAAAACCTTGTTAGACATGGTTCGGTCCATGATGAGTTATGCTCAGTTTCCTTACTCGTTCTGGGGGTATACAATAGAGACTGCAACTTACATTTTGAATAACGTTCCCTCTAAGAGTGTTTCAGAAACACCTTATGAGTTATGGAAAGGGCGTAAACCTAGTTTATGTCATTTTCGGATCTTGGCTGGCCATCACATGTGTTGGTGCAAAATCCTAAGAAATTGGAATATCGTTCAAAATTATGCCTGTTTGTGGGTCACCCTAAAGGAACGAGAGGTGGTTAGCTTTTTTTATTCTCAGGATGATAAAGTAATTGTATCGAAAAATTCCACATTCCTAGAGGAAGACCACATACCAGATCATAAACCCCGAAGTAAACTGGTATAGGAAGAGATTTCAAAAGATGCTACAGATGGATCAACAAAAGTTGTTGATCAGGCTCGCTTATCAACAAGAGTTATTCATAGATCAAGGACATTTGGTCAATCACATCGTACTCAAGAGTTGAGAGAGCCTTGATGTAGTGGGAGGGTTGTGAGATAGCCTGACCATTATATGGGTTTAACTGAAATCGAAGTCACCAGACCTGATGATGGTTTAGAGGATCCATTAACTTATAAACAAGCAATGGATGATGTTGATCGAGATCAGTGGATCAAAGCCATGGACCTTGAAATAGAGTCTATGTAATTTAATTTAGTCTGGGAACTTGTAGATAAACTTGATGAGGTAAGACCTATCGATTGTAAGTTAATCTACATGTGTAAAAGAGACCATACGGGGAAGGTATAGACCTATAAAGCTCGATTAGTAGCAGAGTTATACCCAGGTTGAGGGGGTAAACTATGAAGAAACGTTCTCACCTATTGCTATGATTAAATAAGGATATTCTTGTCCATTTCCATTTTTTATAATTATGAAATTTAGCAAATGGATGTCAAGACTGCCTTCCTAAATGGCAATCTTGAAGAGAGTATTTATATGGTCCAACCAGAAGGGTTCATTGATCAGGGTCAGGAGCAAAATGTTTGCAAACCGAATAGATCTATTTATGGATTGAACAGGCATTCAGATCCTAGAATATAAGATGATACTGCGGTCAAATCTTATGGCTTTGAGCAGAACATTGATAAACCATATATATACAAAAAGATCATCAACTCCACTGTGGCATTTCTAGTTTTGTATGTAGATGATATCCTATTTATTGAGAATAATGTAGGATACTTAACTGACATAAAAATTTGGCTAGTGATGCGTTATTTTATGCGGTGAATTAATGAAAGGAATTGCGTTGATGGAAAATGTGTTGTGCAACAAGTTTTCTCAGCAGGACACAAGTATCCTATTGAGTTTCCTGGTAAGTTCAGGGTCGAACTCAGGGACTAAGGAAAACAATATGCGGCAATAATTTTTAGATTACTTTGCAGTAACAAATAAATCAAAGAGTTTGTTGGTTTGTTGTTTACAGTATAAAATGTATGTGGTGAAGTTAAAGAAAGAGTTAATAATACGGAAGATGTGATGAATATGCGGGGAACGGGTTGAGAAGGGGTTTAGCTAACACTTCCTAGGATTGTGTTCATATTATGCGATCATGCTACACACATTCAATACCAAATCATCTCTTAATGCAAATGCTATGGCTTCTAGTTCTAGAACACATGCGATATATGCGATGATGTCTATAGGACCGACATATAAGCCTGTATTCTTGTCTATGCGATGACGATTGACACACACACATACAAGGCGACCGCATAATACCATAACCTATCTCTAGGGTGCATGCGATGCATGTTGGCAAATAGAGTTTATCTCTAAGTCCCTATCTCTTGCTTATGCAGATCTAATCTTGCTCTCTCGAGTCTAGATTCTAACCTAGCTCTCTCAAGTCTTAGGTTCTTTCTTTAGACTCTCTCTCGAGTAGCTCTAAAGGGTGTTGGGCACAACATAAGACAGGATGATCACGTGCAATGAAAATCCTAGGTCATGTTAGCTAAGTTCTTCTCAACCCATTCGATAGATTTAACTACTCATGCGTGCTTTAAAGAGAGTGAACATATGTAGATAAGAAAGTTCCATTTTATAGATATATAATCGAAATACAGAATGACAATGCAGAATAAGAATAAAGAGCCTGGTAGCAATCTCTTGCTTCCCAAGGCTTTTACACTGTTCTTCTATACTCTGCTCAAATGATAATCTTGCTCTCGCAAGAGTCAGCCCTCTCTCTGTTTTTCCACGCCTCCTAGGTTCTCTCTCGAGCTGACCAAGGCGATCTTCCGGTGTTTCTTCCCTTCTCTCGCTCTGCCTTCTAAGTATAAGAAAACTATGAACAAGGCTACTTCTAACTATGGGAAAAATTATCTAACTTTCGAACTCCTTTACTGAAGGTGGCCTCTGGTATTTATAGAGCTTCGGGGTGAAAGGCTTCTTCTCTCTTATGATTGAACTGATGGGATGGCATTAATTCTCTATCTGATGCGCCGAATATTTGTCACCGAAATGTTGAGTGTACTTGCTACAGTAGGTCGTGAACGGCTTGTCAACTTAATTCGAAATTGACCGTCATCAGCTTTCTGTCCCATTGTGATTTATTACGCTTTTTGCCCAGATGCGCCCACCAAGATGCACCGGCTCTATGCGGCAACCTTCTTGAGCAGATAATTGCGAGGGAAAATGATCGCATAGCCTTGCGTTAACGCAATCTCTTAATGCGCTCGACCGTTGATTTCTTTGGATCACATTTTCCACCTTGCGTCAAAACATATTCTGCACAAAAATACACAAGTTAGCTGTTTTAACGCGATGGACGGATGCGACCGCAATATTGTGAACTGAATGCTTTTGGATGCAATCTTGTATATTTTAATCATCGCAATCCTACATTGTTTTATAACTTAGTACTGTAATAACGTGAATTTCTACCCGTTATCAGCTAGCAACCAAATTTCAGATGAAAGATCTAGGAGAGGCACAGTACGTTCTTGGAATTCAAATAGTTCGAAACCAAAAGAATAGAACACTAGCTATGTCTCAAACATCTTTCATAGACAAGGTGTTGTCTAGGTTTAAGATGTAGGATTCCAAAAGAGGTCTTTTACCTTTTAGGAATGGAATACATTTGTCAAAGGAACAAAGTCCTAAGATACCTCAAGAAGTTGAGGATATGAGACGGGTTCCCTATGCATCAGCAGTCGGAAGTCTAACGTATGCAATGCTGTGTACTCGTCCAGACATATGCCTTGCAGTAGGGATTGTTGATAACGGGCATAAATGCACGTTATCATAGTGCTAAGTTCTTAAACAATGCTGGCTTGCATTGATCAAACATGTTAAATTACATCCAAAAAGCATCAAATTCATAATATTGCGGTCGCATGCGTTCATCGCATAGGAACGGTTGATTTTTGTATTTTTGTGCAGAAAATGCATTGACGCAAGGTGGAAATTGCGATCATAAAAAATCATTGGTTGAGCGCAGCATTATCGCAAGACTTAGCGATGATTGTGTTCGCAAACACATGCACAAGAAGGATTGCCGCAACCTGGTTAACGTAATTTGGTGGGCGCATCTGAGTGAAAGGTATAATTAATCATGATGAAACAGAAAGCTGATGACAGTCGAATCCGAACTAAGTTGATAGTCACTAACGAATAAGTACATTCAGCTTTTCTGTGACAAATATTCGGCACATCAGTCAGGGAATTAAAGTCATCCCATCTGCGCAATCATGAGAGAGAAGCCGCCTTTCACCGGGAAGTTCTATAAATACCAGCGGCATCCTTCAAAAAAAGGGTTTCATCAGTTCACGAGTTCACATCTTACAAGTTCATAAGTCTGTTCATAGTTTAGCCTTGTTCTTAGAGTTTCTTTTACTTTAAGACGGACACGATAGAGGAAGTTTGTGTTGACAGATCGTTTCCATAAGCTTGGGAGAGCACCAAAAGCTTCAAGGACAGAGAGAGGGCCGACGCCTGTGGAAGCAGGAATATCTTTTGAACCGAATAGAGATTTACAGTGTAAAAGCCTCGGCCAGCAAGGGATTGCTACCAGGCTCTCTACCTTTATCTTCCATTGTTATTTTGTACTAAAACTCATTTATAAAAATGGAATTTACTTCTCTATATCTGTTCACTCTCTATTATTTACGCATGAGTAGCTAAATCTGTTGAATGGGTTGAGAAGCACTTAGCTAGCTTAACTGGGGATATTCATGCTATGCTATTATCTTGTATTATGTATGCTTCATTTGTCCATTAGAGATACTCGGGAGGGTAGTCTAAGGACAGGATCTAGGCTTGGGAAGGTCAGGTCAGAATCTAAGCTCGAGAGAGTCAGATTAGAACGCATAATTAAGAGATAGGAGCTTAAGAATAAGCACTATTTGTTATTAACGCATCGCATGCATCCTAAAGATAGGATATGATTGTATGTGGTCACCTTGCCTTTATGCATTTTGCATCATCGCATAGGAAAAGAGTAGAGACTTAAGAATAAGCTCTATGGACACTTTTGCATTCAACACATGCGTCCTAGACTTAGGAGCATCGCATTTGCATTGGAAAATGACTTGATGTGCATGGTTGTAGCATGATTGCATAGTATGACGCATTCCCAAGTAACGCTAGCTAAAGACCTTCTCAACCCATTCTTCCGCATACTCAGTGCATCTATCACGCAATCCAACTTTCCTCAAATCCGCTGCATTCATTTATTTTTCATCACCGCAAACAACAACCTCAACAACTATTGATTTATTTGGTTATCGCAAAGTTTTCATAAAAATTACCATCGCAACCTGTTTTCACGTTCCTGAGTTCGACCCTGGACTTACTAGCAAACTCATAGAGTTTACACTTGGATTCCGCTGAGGAAACTTGACTGCTCAACGCAATCTCACCATCGTATATCATCCACATTTCTACATCTTAAAATCAAGCATCAAGTTTTTGGCACCGTTATTGGGGACTTCAGAAAAATAGTGTGCTAACGGTAATTTTTCTGATTTCTTTGCAGACTCTTAATCTCTGGCGAATTATGACTCGGAGATTGAGAGAACGTTTAGATGGAGACTAAGAGACCGCCAATAACAACAACATTCAGATAAAGAAGAGATGGTGGAGCAACTTGGAAACGGAGCACCAAATGATAACAACGTCATCGCGAATCCAATCCTTCTGGCTAACGATCACAATAGGCCCATTAGGGACTATGTATCGCCAAACCTCTATGATTTCTCTCTAGAAATCATGAGGCCTGCCCTCGATGGAAGCAGATTCGAAATGAAACTGGTGATGTTGCAGATGATCCAGACTGTAGGGCCATTCGGAGGCCAACGTGGCGAGGACTCGCACGCCCACCTCTGAAGTTTTATAGAAATTTGCAATACTTTTATGTTTCCGAACATCTCTGATGAAGAAGTTCGACTAACTTGGTTCCCATTTTCTCTTTGTGATCAGGCAAGGAAATGGGAATATTCTCTCAAGCCGAGAGAGATCACTTCATGGGAACATGTAGTAGAGATGTTTATGAAGAAATATTTTCCACCTACTGAAAATGCTAGACGAAGGAAACTAATTACAAATTTTGAACAAGACATTGACGAATCGCTAAGCGATGTCTGGGCAAGGTTTAAGAGACCACGCCAATGAGGCAGCCACTGGTGGTCTGCTCGACAAAACGTATGACAAGGCGAAGAATATCTTGGATCGCATCTCTAAAAACCATGAGGATTGGAGAGAGAGTGATCAGAGATTGAGAATCAAAGATAATGACGCAAGTAATGGTGCTATTGCTTCACTACAAAATCAGATGACTGCATGATAGTTACTCAACTGGAGACTGCGGTATATATACTCAACTGTGTTCCCTCCAAGAGTGTTGCGAGAACACCTCTGAAGTTTTGGAACGGGCGTAAATCTAGTTTATGTCACTTCCACATTTGGGGTTGCCCTGCACATGTGCTTGAGGCTAATCCCAAGAAGTTGGAACCACGATCAAGGCTATGCCTCTTTGTAGGCTACCCCAAAGGTACACGATGGGGTTATTTTTATGATCCGACAGAAAATAGGGTGTTTGTTTCAACAAACGCTACTTTTCTAAAGGAGGATCATATAAGGGAGCACAGTCCACGAAGCAAAGTCGTGTCTCGTGAGCCTTCCAATGAAACTACTGAAACTTCAACAAGAGTTGTTGAAGAACATGCTACATCAGCAAGAGTTATTAATGGGCATTCATCTAGTAGGTCGGTTCCACCACAAGAGTTGAAGGAACCTCGACGTAGTGGGAGAGTTACGAACCCGCCCGTTCGCTATCTAGGTTTCACGAAAATCCTTGCTATGGTAGTAGATAGCGACGTTAAGGATCCATTGTCTTATCGAAAGGCAATAGAGGATGATGTTGACCAGGATAAATAAGTCAAGGCCATGGATCTCGAGATGGAGTCTATGTACTTCAACTCAGTATGGGATCTTGTAGATCAACCTGATGGGGTAAGACCTATAGGTTGTAAATGGATCTACAAGCGTAAATGGGGTGTTGATGAGAAGGTACAGACCTTTAAGGCTCGACTTATGGCAAAGGATACCCAGGTAGAGGGAGTCGACTATGAGGAGACTTTCTCGCCTGTTGCCATGTTAAAGTTGATCCATATCCTCCTGTCCATTGCAGCTTATTAAAATTATGAGATCTAGCAAATGGATGACAAGACGGCCTTTCTGAATGGCAATCTTAAGGAGATCATTTACATGGTGCAACCTGAGGGATTCATAGCCCAAGTTCAAGAGCAAAAGGTTTGCAAACTGAATCGGTCCATTTATGAACTGAAACAGGCATCTCGATCTTGGAACATATAGTTTGATACTACGATCAAGTTGTATGGCTTTGACCAAAACGTTGATGAACCTTGTGTCTACAAGAAGATCATCAACACTTTAGTAGTCTTCTTAGTGTTGTACGTAGAAGATATCCTACTCATTGGGAATGATGTAGGTCTACTGACTGTAGTTAAGAACTGGCTAGCAACCCAATTCCAAATGAAAGATTTGGAAGAGGCTCAGTTTGTTATAGGTATACAGATCTTTTGGGATCGTTAGAACAGAGTGCTAGCACTATCTCAGGCATCGTACATTAACAAGATGTTGCTTAAGTACTCGATGCAGGACTTCAAGAGGGGCCTACTGATGTTCAGACATGGAGTCACTTTGTTTAATAACATGTGTCCTAAGACGCCTCAAGATGTTGAGGAGATGAGATGGGTCCCATATGCGTCTGTCGTTGGTAGTTTGGTGTACGCGATGCTCTGTACTCGTCCAGACATCTGCTACATTGTGGGCATAGTCGGTTGGTATCAGTCTAACCCAGGCCAGGGTCATTGGACTGTAGTGAAGAACATCCTCAAGCATCTTTGTAGAACACGAGACTACATGCTCGTGTATGGTTCTAGGGATTTGATCCTTACAGGATACACGGATTCTGACTTTCAGAGTGATAAGAACTCCCGCAAGTCCACATCAGGGTCATTCTTTACTCTTATTGGAGGAGCTGTAGTGTGGCGAAGCACTAAGCAGGGGTGCATCACCGACTCTACTATGGAGGCAGAGTATGTAGCAACTTGCGAAGCTGCTAAGGAGGCCGTCTGGCTCAGGAAGTTATTGACAGAACTGGAAGTTGTTCCAGATATGTCTAGGCTCATTATCCTATATTGTGATAATAGTGGGGCAGTGGTGAACTCCAAGGAGCGAAAGAGTCACAGGCGCGGAAAACACATAAAGCAGAAGTATCATCTGATCCGAGAGGTAGTGCATCGAGAGGACGTGATCGTCACGAAGATCGCTTCGAAGCACAATGTTCCAAACCCATTTATGAAGGCTCTCATGGCTACAGAGTTTGAGGGTCAACTACGGACCATGGGTCTAGAGGATCGCCCGCGGCTAGACTAGGGAAGTGGGAGATTTTCTTGTATTGGGCTTTTATGCCCTATTTATTGTTTTCTACTAGTTTATTGTACACCCCACTTCATTTTAGGACAAGTGGGAGATTGTTGGGGGTGATGCCCTAAAGTCTCGTGTCTTGTAACTTATAAACAGTTTGTACGAACGCTTGTATTGTATAATATATGATATTTATTTCACATTTTGTTTTTTGCTCAATTACATGTTTTATTTGCTTTACTACAAACCAATAAACTTAAAATCCCTGGTTATCTGTATGTAACTCAAATGTGTATGTGGTGACATACAAGTGGATCATGTCTTGAGTGATAACCAAAATGGTCTGTAGTATATGGATATAGAAGGGAAGCCTTATCCTGGTAATGCTGTGGATGCGGCCCGCTTTGTGGAATGGTCACAAGTGTTGTGATTTGTCACAGATGGTTTGATCTTGATCATTCGTGTTAGGGACATGCGAGCAGGGGCGTCCTATAAAAAGAGTTTGTATAAGACCTAACCACGAAGTATTAATGTATTGTTATATAACACCGTCCATGACAGAGACATCACTTCACTAGGATGACCATAGGTAACATGACCTCAATCCTGAGTGAGTTGGGAACTCCTGCCATTGAGGGTAGTCCTTTGATTTGTATGGGTGCAAGTGGCCAGGTCGCCGATTCAAACCTACCATTTTGGGGATTCGTTTGATTTGGGAGTTGGGAACTCAGCTACACAAGATGGAATTCACTCCTTCCCCGAAGTAGGGGTAAGTAGATAGATAACTCCCTTAAGGGTTGATTCCAGGGCTTCAACGATGTGGCGCCACACACCTTCTCTTGGCCCGAGAGGTGTTCACACATAGTTGGACTATGTTGTATTGTTCATTAGAGGAACCAGTGGTACTTAAGGAGTGAGATGTAACTACAGGGGCAAAACGGTAATTTGGCCCAGTTATACTTACGAGCATCTGTGAAGGGTCATCGTACTCATGATTGGTTATATTCGATGGACACATAAATATATCTGTGGTAAGAAGAGTTCAACTGTTGGTCTTTAGTGGATTGCCTGACAGTTAACTAATCGTGGATCTCGTGGCTAAAAAGTTTAGTTAGCTATTCACGGACCGTTGGAGCTTCGGGCCACAAGTCCATTAGGCCCCTTGGGTAGCTGATGCATTATTTTATGTGGTGAAATAATGGAATGAAATGCGGTGATGGAAATGCGTTGAGGAACAAGTCTTCTCAACGGAATCCAAGTATAAATTCCACTGAGTTTCCTGGTAAGTTCAGGGTCGAACTCAGGGACTAGGAAAAACGGTATGCTGTGATAATTTTCGAGAAGACATTGCCATAACCAATAATTCAAATAGTTGTTTTGGGTTGTTGTTTACGGTAATAAAATAAACAGTAGCGGTGGAGATGCGATGAGTATGTGGTGAATGGGTTGAGAAGGGGTTCGGCTAACACTTCCTAGGATGCATTCATGTTATGCAATCATGCAACACACATACAATAACAAATCATCTCTCGACGCAAATGCTACGGCTTTTAATACTAGAACGCATGCGATATATGCGGTGAGTCTATAGGACCTACACATAAGCCTCTATTCTTATTTATGCGATGACAAAATGACACATACACAAATAAGGCGACCACATAATATCATAACCTATCTCTAGGGTGCATGTGATGTAGGTTGGTAAACAGAGCTTATCTCTAAGTACCTATCTCTCGCTTATGCAGATCTAACCTTGCTCTCTCGAGTCTAGATTCTAACCTCGCTCTCTCGAGTCTTAGGTTCTTTCTTTAGACTCTCTCTCGAGTAGCTCTAAAGGGGTGTTGGGCACAACATAAAACAAGATAATCGCATGCAATGAAGGCCTAGGTCATGTTAGCTTAGTTCTTCTCAACCCATTCGATAAATTTAGCTACTCATGTATGCTTTTAAGAGAGTGAACAGATGTAGATAAAGAAATTCCATTGTATAGATATAGAGTTGAAATACAAAATAACAATGCAAGATGAGAATAAAGAGCCTGGTAGTAATCTCTTGCTTCCCAAGGCTTTTACACTGACTTTTCTACTCTGTTCAAAAGATAGTCTCGCTCTCGCGAGAATTGGCCCGCTCTCTGGCTTTTTTCCACATCTCTGGGTTCTCTCTCCGAGTTTCGCTGAGCGATCTTCCGGATGTCTCTTCCCTCCTCTCGCTCCCCGCCTTCTAAATAAAAAGGAAAACTATAAACAAGGCTATTCTATCTAATTCGAATTCCTCGATAACTATTCCGAAAAACCTCCTTTTACCGATGTTGCCTTCGGGTACTTTTGAGTAAGAAATAACTTGTTGCAGAAGCGTGGATCCCAAAAAAGGGAGTCGTTCCTATAATCTCTCTGATATGATTTGCACACCGAATGGGGATGAACAGGTAATAAATCATCTTGCTGTCTGAGTGCATTCGATATTGCACCGAAAAAGCTGATGCCTTACACTACGAAGTGTCTTGCTACAGTGTAGGGATACCGCTAGGCGGCTTAGTCACACATAGGAATTCGGACTCGACCATCAACTCGCTTTTGTAATGTACCCATTCGCGTGTATATAATGTATGCTTTTCACCCAGATGCGCCCACCAAGTTGCGCTGGCTCTATGCAGCAATCCTTCTTGAGCAGATACTTGCGAGCGCAAATCACTGCAAGGCCTTGCGGTAACGCTACATTCGACCATTGATATCTTGTGATCACATTTTACACTTTAGTCAACGTATATTCTTCACAAAAATACAAAAGTGAACTATTTTTATGCGGCAATTCTTTCTTGGGTGAATGTTTGCAGGCACAATCAACGCAAAGCCTTGCGATGAAGTTGCACTCAACCAGTGAATTCCTATGATCGCAATCTTTGCATTGCGTTAATGCATATTCTACACAAAAATATAAAGATCAACTGTTCTAATGCATTGGACGCATGCGACCGCAATATTATAGAATTTATGCTTAATGGATGCAATTTAACATATTTCATCAACACAATCCAACATTGTTTAAGAACTTAGCATTATGATAATGTGAATTTCTGCCCATTATCAATCGTTCAGCACGATCGCATTTTTTTTAAACAATAAATATGCGATAAAGGATAACAACAAAGTGATGAAAGTTCAGGAGGTGTTGATGTAGAGAAAGGATATTCGAAAGGATTGCGTCCCTAATGGGTTGAGTCATAAAGTAACTCGGGGACTACTTATTCCAAACTGGGCTTTTCACATCCACGGTGGCTTTTTCTTCTTTTCTCGATCTTCCAGAATCTTAACTGCCTTAATTCGGAGCTTTTCCCTATTGATGTCCAGTATGATTTCCCCTTTGTGCACCTCAATTTGAGCACGACTGGTCGAGAGGAACGGTCGTCCCAATATGATGGGCATATCTTCGTCCGCTTTATAATCCAAAACGATGAAGTCTGCCGGCAAGATGAATTTATCAATTGAGATTGCGGCATCTTTCAACTCTCCTTCGGGATGTATTCAGGATCTGTCTGCAAGTAGGAGAGTCTCTGTCGTGGGCGTGAGTGTGCCAATATTCAATCGTTTGAAGATTGATAGCGGCATTACGTTTATACTCGTCCCAAGAT